>NW_010390032.1:0-42358 GCF_000710305.1 Buceros rhinoceros silvestris | reverse complement strand
AGCGCCCCAGTGTTGCTGGCACCACTGGTGAACCGTGCCACCCACCACGTCACTGTGCTGACATCCACTGTTTGGTCTCCGTAAACATTCAGCAAGTGTCGATGATTGTCAGTGTGTGCAATTTTTTCTGCATGGAGGAATTCAGTCACACCCCTTTGCTTCACGTGCTCTTCCATGTCAGATGTTGTTTTGTCAGACTGCCCCTCTGCTGCTGTCTGTCACACAGAAACAAAGTTTAACGGAATATTGGCCAGAAGGTTCAGCCTCTACTGCCACACCACCAACATCTGCCTCTGATGTCGTGGGACAACATAATAAAATAGGAGGCATTACTTTCAGAGTGGCACTAATATATCATTTGTCTTTTTCTTCTTCATAATAGTTTGTTTTAATTGTCTTTAGGGTGAAATTCTAAAACTCTGTATCTTTGCAGCGTTTGAAGAGTGGATTGTAATCTGTTCAAAATGAGAACTATTTCCATTTTGATTTGTATGGTTTGTCTTTTGAAGTTATAGAAATGTAGCACACTTTGAAACACCTATATTCCACCACAATAAAGGTAATTTTTAATATTTGCATTTTAAGTTATGTCAAAGTTTCCAAGTGTAAAAGATTGATATGAAATATAAGTAAATTAAAGTTTCTTTAGGAAAATAATCCACATTTCCCTAGAGAAATATTTTTATATTTTAAGAAAAAAAATCCTGCAATTTTAAGATAAGAAACTCCAGTTTGATGGTAATTTAAAATTTAATAGCGTATTTTGAGTGTAAGTACTTTACTGGAAACAATGCTCAGAAACCAAATACATGACTAGGTTTGTCGTGTGTTATTACAGTGCAAAATACTCAACTGGGACACATTTTCTCATCATTAAATGAGAAATTAACAAGTCAGTAATTGGCATGCTGAACTTCATTAGTGTATAGCTCACCAACAATCTACCTTGGTGTCTACAGGTCAGGAGACAGACACTGTAAAACACTTTATATGAAAGATTTAAGTGAAAATACATGCATCCTTGCAATAACCTCCACCTCTCTATTTGCATACATAAGGTTGATTCCCCAAACCATTTTCATCTGTTCACAGAGCACAGATCTGTCTTTTTTACAGGTAGAAAATGAAAATGACTCCATTGGAGAAACTCCTGAGAGAAAAACTGCATGTTGTTTTGCTTTGAACTAGTGCGAAGAACCACAAAGTTGAAGAAGGGCAGAGATGCAGAGAGAGAGGGAGAAGGAGAGGGTGAAAATCAAAGAGAGAAAGAGAAAATGACAGATAGGTAAAGAAGGAGAGAAAGAAAGGAAGAAAGAAAGGAGGGAAGAAAAGAAAGAAAGAAAAAAAGACAAAGACAAAGACAAAGACAAAGAAAAAGAAAAAGAAAAAGAAAAAGAAAAAGAAAAAGAAAAAGAAAAAGAAAAAGAAAAAGAAAAAGAAAAAGAAAAAAGAAAAAGGAAAAGGAAAAAGAAAAGAAAAAGGAAAAGAAAAAAGAAAAAGAAAAAGAAGAAAGAAAAAGAAGAAAGAAAATTAAAAAAGGGTTCTAGGAAGAGTTTGAGGAAGAGAAAGATGAAGATGAAGAGGGAGAGGAAGACAAAGATAGGTAAAGAAAATCAGATTATACTATGTCATGTAGTAGTAGATTCAGATTGAATTCAGTAGTAGATTACAGGTTGAATTGTTTTTTTCACTTATGAAAGAAGAATTTAAATATTGTACTATTTAATTACATTATTCAGATTCAAACAAGCAATTTTTTTCTCATTTAATTTATTTGTACTAATGAAGGCCATTACAAGTAAACTTTGTCAATTAACTGAGTGTATATTCTACACTGAACTGTAAAATATTGTCATGATTGCATAATTGTTCAGTACAACAGAATTCTAACTGTGAGAATCCAAGGAAGTTTTGAGGGGTAGTCGGGTTTTTTTCAGTTTGATTATATCAGTCTTTTTTCCTATTTGTATTTCTTTAGTGTAATTATTTGTGTAGAAAACAGTTTTGTTTGTACTGATCAAGGACAGGGAAGTTAGGTTTCTAATTTCTTAAAAAGGACATAATTCTCAGAAGACCAGCATAGCCATATACACTGTTGAAATCAAATAGCAGGAAAGGCTCAGAGCAAAGTGTAAGAGTTGTCTCACGATAGTTTTAATAAAAGTTGTAAATAATTGTAATTATTTCAGAAGAGAAAAAGAGAGAAAGATCTGTCACTGAAAAGAGTCTGGAGAAAAATACAACTGTAAACTCCGCCATGAAGACTCTAGATATGTTGATAAACAAGATAGTCAAGGGACATTTTGGACCTCAGTCTAATTGGCACAGTATAGCAGTTTTCTTTACAGCTAAACTCTCTTCTAAACCGACCAGCTGTGTTCAAACTGCTATTGAGAATGATCTTTGGCTCAGACTTTGTCTGGGAGAAAGTTTACTGGTCTTAACAATCACATGCTAGGGATTATGATAGCAATTTTGCAGTTTAAGTGATTGCATGCCAGTGCTCAGGCCCATGTCAGGTCCTATTAGATTAACAGTTACAAATGTATCCCAAAATCTCAAATTGCTTGGCTAATGATACTTGGATTGGTTTATAACCCACAGTGATACCTACAAAGCTCAATAGTGAGGGCTAGACCTATGTAAGTTTGGATCCTGACAGAGCTGACAAGTCTTCTAGGGCACTTCAATGGAAATCTTTTTTTTTTTTTTTTAATCTATATTCAAGTTTAAACGAAGAGTGCATTTACCCAATTTCTTTAGGGAGATTAAGAAAAAAACCTTTTTTTTTTTTTTTCCTGAGGGTAGTGTACACATACCTGGGCTAAATCATGTTTTAAAGTTTAAGTTTGTTTAAAAACTAACCAGCTCTTTCTTTAATTGTTGTGTCTCAAAGGGACTAAAGTAAATAGGAGAAATCTGATCCCCGGCAGTGGGGTTTTTTTTTGTCCTGAATCTTACAGGACCATAGAAACATAGAATACTTTGGGGTGGAAAGGACCTTAAAGATCATCTAGTTTTGACCTACCTGCCACAGTCAGCGACACTTTCCACTAGGATCAGGTTGCTCAAAGCCCCACCCAGCCTTGCCTTGAACACTTCCAGGGAGGGGGCACACAACTTCTCTGGACAACCTGTTCCTGTGTCTCACCTCCATCACAGTGAAGAATTTCTTCCTAATATCTAATCTTAATCAACCTTCTTTCAGTTCAAAACCATTACCCCCTCATCCTATCCCCACACTCCCTGAAAAAGTTTGTCCCCACCTTTCCATTTGCCCTTTAAGTACTGGAAAGCCTCTGTAAGTTGTCCCCAGAGCCTTCTTTTCTCCAGGCTGAACAATAACAATTCTCTCAGGGGAGGTGCTTCAGCCTCCTGATGATTTTTGTGCTCCTTCACTGGATCTGCTCAAGCAATTCCATGCCCTTCTTATGCTGGGAGTCCCAGAGCTGAACATAGTACTCCAGGTGGGGTCATATGAAAACAGAACAGAAGTGAACAAACATCTCCCTCGACAGCTGTCCACACTTCTTTTGATGGATCTGTGAAATGGTTCATAACCCTGTTTCAGATTTTCTGTTCATAAATAATGCAAAATAAAACAAAAAAGGATGTAATTGCATAGATTACCTTGCATTTATCTCTGTGCATTTTCCACTTCATTAAATCTTTACATAAAAAATTCAGAAATTCTTCTCATTTCTTGAAAATAATCAAGGTGGAGCTTTGACACTAATGAGGACACCTGTTCTGCTTCAGTCTAGTTTTCCTAGATGGTGCCTCAAAAGGAATAAATGAGATTTTAGTCTTCTAAATTATTTTAATAGTGATAAATGTAAGAAAATATTCAGCTTATTCAGAAACAGGTTTAAAAGCTGACGAAGATACCTATGACAGTGATGGATGATGAATTTAGCAGAAACAAAAGCTAGAATAAATTCAAAGATTGAAAACAAAGTCAAGAAATTCACACAAGAGTTTGCAGTGCCAGTTTTTTACTAGTGAGATAAACAGAACATTGTAATAACTTGCACAGGAATATAGGAAAACACTTTTTGTTGAAAATGTAGTATTTTCAAAAGTTTATTTTGTTACCTTAGTTTCTCTGAATGAGGTTGTAGCAGCCGGCGTGGGTTGGGACTGGTTGACTATAGTATTACTGAATGAACTGTAATTAAAACTTGAGGAAGTAGCCTATTTTTAAGAATGGAAGAGCACCTCCAACATGCACAACTGGTCAATCACCGAGAAAGCTGTAAACACATGGAGAACCTTCAGGAGGGTAGATTTTGAACACCAGTGATGTCAACAGCCAGGTGTAAGCACCACAGGAACTTGAGCAGGTTGATCAGGAATCATGTTTTCTCTATCTGATACTACCGGTGATGGTATCCAGACAGAAAATGGAACAAGAGGCCTGGATACCCCATGGCCCAGCTCCAGAACCACACATTGCATGACAGGGATCTCAATGCCAACTGCCCAGCCTTCCTTCTGTTCTGTGCTATATCTCCCACAGCATAGGGAACTTCTAAAAGGATAAAGGACCTACGGTTAAAATGTCTTGGTATTCAAGTGTCTGCACTGACAGTTGGTGTCAGAAGTGAGGTATAATGATGACATAAATCACAGACAGCTGTAGGATGGGGAGCAAGAAAAAAAGAACAGCTCATCATTGTATAAGAGAGTATACAGGACCTCTCAACATAATGTTTGACCCAAGTGCACGCTCCTGTTGGAAGGGGAGGACAGAGAAACCTGGTCTGTTGGGAAACTAACTTCAAGAATGGTTGAAGCTTTTTTAAGGGGAAGAGGGAAAACTGTGCAACCTTAGTGAGGGGCTGTACCTTTGCAAACACAGTTTTAGTGGAAAAAGGGTAGAAACTGGAGGAACATGAGGATGATCTAGCAAATGAAGAAAGTGCATTTTAAAATTATAATGACTTGTTGAAGAGAAGCTCTGAGAACTGCCCACCAAGATTTATATAAAGCATTAAGATTTATAGAAAGAACAATGCAGAGAGCAGTGGTGGAGGTGGCTTGACTGGAAATGGAAGTGGATGCCAAGTGAAAAGGGCTGCATTTCTTGACCTTTAAGATCACTGTAGACATGTGCTCCTGACTGGGACCTGGAATATTGCAACTTCCTTTTTCTCCCCATCCTCCAAGGGCAAGAAGGCGACAGTCCCAATCACAATCATTAAACAACAAAGCTAGGAGTAGCTTAGATGTCTTTGCACCAGGGGCTGGCTGAGATGCATCACCAGGGGGAGAGGACAAGGTGTTCAGGCTGCTGCAGTGCAGCCTGAGTGGCCTCAGTGGAGCACCACCACCCACCGCTGCACCCTATCAGGACTGTGATAGCTGGGGGAGAAGTAATCACATGGTTGCTGCAGGGCAGGGAAGTCATATGATTTGTAAAACTGCATACATTTGTGATTAAATGCTCTAGTATCCAAGTCTGTTTAACCTCCACACTGTCATTTGGTCTTGAACTGTGACAGAAATGGCAGGGGTGTGTGTCTCCTCCTGTCAGCAGTGCTTTGTGATACTGCAGCAGAACATAACTATAAAGCTCTTACCATTTTCCACTTTCACACATTATTAGCATTTTTAGCTCTAGTTACAGATTAAAAACAAATCATTATGTTAATGACATAGCTGCCTTCTCTGAAAAGTTGGTGAAGCTGAATGGCCATTATAGTCTCTTCCACCCTTTGGTCAAAATTTATTCCAGCGCGTTGAACTCTCGCAAATAAGCACCAGCTTGAATTGGGATCTCTCCAAAGGCAAATGTCAGAAATAAAACTCTCAAAGCACTGTGAAAACAGATCTATAATCTCAAACAAGACAGCATTTGCCTAGAGTCAGATAAGGTGAATCTATCTCAGTATTCCTTACTCAGATGTCCCAGCTGATTGCCTAAAAGCGTGTGGAAAGAACCTGAAACTAGCTATCAATGAACCTCTTTATTTCAAAGGAGTTATTTTCAATAACCAATGATATCAAAAGATTATTCTCTCATCACAGACATTTCCTCTTTCGATGTCTCTACTGTGAATTTAGAAAAAAGAGAACCACAGAACTCTAACAAGAAATCCCAAGGAGCTTTTCAGAATGTGGAATTGAGGTCAGACCATGGGTTGGGCCCAAGTCAGTGGAGCCCATGGCTGGGTAGGGAAGAGCTGTGTCAGAGATGAAGACTGGCATGCCTATGGCATTGCTGAGGAAGGGACTCATGGACCTGGGCTGTCCTGAAATGGTGCTCCTGGGTCAATGGGAAGAGGCTGGGAGATGGCCTGGGGGGAAGGCAGGACTGCTCAGCAACATAAGGCCTATTAGAACGTTCAGACAGGGCCCTGGCAATTTTCTTTAATGAAGATTGTACTTGCCAAGCAAATATTGATGTTAGGCATGGAGAGTAAACTTAAGCCAAATTTCAGAATGTGATCTTCATTGCACCGGTTTTGTCTTATGCTTGTGTTTTCCCAAATGCATTTCTTCATCTCAGACTTGAACAGTTCAATAAAATATCCTAACATGTGTGTCATTTTGTCTCTTGATACAGCTTCTTGAAAGGCTTTTTTAACTGCTTCCAACTCAAAGCTTCATTGTGGGGGCAGAGTACTTAAGAGGTTCGTTTGTAGCAGGTTTTTTCTGCTGAGATTAGCAACACAGTTGGTACCAGAAGGGTTATTTTTTCTGTTGTTGTCGCTTTTATTACTTTTTTCCATAGCTTTTTATTTGTTGACGTTCGTGTTCCTTTTAATCATTCAGCATAACTCTGAAGCATTCTTTGTAGTGCCAAAGCTGTCAAAGGAAGGTTAGCATTTCAGTGGAAACACAGCAGAAAAATGGACAACCTAGAGATGAGTTTCACGACATGGAAAGAGTTAAACACTGATCAAAATGGCATGCTGATATAAAGTTTAAATGGTTCAGAGATTTGTGCTGAGCATCTACTTACCTAGGAAGTCTGTTGGTAGAGGTAAGGGTATTTGTGCCCACAGAACCTCTACTTTCCAATTTAATTATATTGATTAATAGGTTTACCTACTTATTTATTACCTGGAGGCATTAGAGAATGTGAATTTGAAAAACAGAGTGGAGCAGGAGACTGTAGCCTCATTCATGATTTTGCTTCTTATTGCATCTTCAGGGAAGACTATGTGTTAAAATCAATACAGGAAGCAAAACTCTGGGAGTGATTGTGCTTGAAACAAGAATATTTCTTTCTGTGACTTCGAAAAGTGGAGAGGAAATGTGGATATCATGCCCCGTTTGCTGAAACTTATCATTTTAGTCTTTACCCAACAAGGTTTGAAAGCTGACAAAGGCAGGGTGGGTTTATAAAGCTAGCACTTTGCAGAAACCAGTGACAATTCTAGGAGATACTTGGAATGTCTCTAGAAATCTCTTTCTCAAGAAAAATCAAACGTTCATGTTTTGCCTGATCGTCATTTGAAGACACAAGATGTTTAGGAAAACCTTTTTCTGTCTCACAAAGAAAGGCCAGTTGTGCCTAAAAAGTTTAAGGGAAACATAAAACTACATAATGTCTGTCAGTAAATGACACAGTTGTTCTATAATTTTGGCTTCTTTAAAATGAAGTCTTTTAACTTCTGTTTGAAGCTAAGTGAATGACAGAAATTAGTTCAATTGAAAGCATATCAAAATAAAATACAGAATGGATTTTGCTGCAAGCAGCACACAGCTCAATCCATATTCTACATTTTGCCCCACCCCCACCCCCAACCTAGTTATCATCGTATTCTACGGCCATGACAACAGTCTTGCTGTTATTTTTGATTAATTTGTTTACCTGCTCAGGTCAAAACGTGTACAAGTTAATACACAGTGTAACTGAATAGCAGACTTTCCCCGTCCCATTGCTATGACAGCCAAGGTTTTAAGACAATCATACTCAGTGCATAGGTTTCTCATCTGTAGGATGAATAGGTAGGAACATGAACTCTGAACTATGTCATACGGTGTTGAAAAGTTGCAGCTTCAGACACTGTAAGATTTGTTTAATAATGATTAAGATAGATTAGTATCTTTGCAGAAGATTTTAAGACTTTCAAGTATGTTCTTGGAAAAAAACCTCCAAACAGAAAACTCTTCTCTCACTAAAAGACCCTCTGGCATTTGACTTTCAACCAGCCAGTAAATCTTCAGTCATTTAGGAAATTCAAGTCCCTTCCAAGGTATGGTTCCTCTCACTCTAAAATAGAATCTGTAATACGGCTAATGAATGAGACTGGTGGTACCTATTTCTCTTTTTTGACTGTAAAAGGGTAGCTGATGGTGACTTTGACAGTAAACTTTAGAGTTCTACAGTGAGTTTAATCCACCCAAGGAAATTTACTCTTTTGCCAATAAGACACTCGGTCATGGATGTGCCACATTAATCCTTTCTGGCGAAACAACCTAGACCTAAAATGCTGAGGCATGAAATGAGACCAGTAATCAGGTATCGAAATCTCCATTTTACACATTATAGGTAATATAACACTAATATCAGGAAAAAGTAGGGCTAAACTGGAGCAACAAAATCACTATGTATTCCTCCTGTGGATTGTTTTTGAGATTTACAGGGCCACACAAAGAAGAAAATATATATAGCCTCCTATTAATCACTAATGAAAGCATCCACTTGAAAAGGAAGCTGTTTTCTGTTCCAGGCTGAGCTCAAACATTTAGATCAAACATTCAGTGTATAAAATCTAAACAGATATTACAGTAAGCTGTCTGCCCAAAGATGTTCACCTACCATAGCCTTTAGTGTCCATCTTTATTTTTGTCATTGCAGTAGGTTTTCTTGATAATCTGTATTTTTCTATAATTCTTTTTAAAATCTGGATCGTAACAATATAAAGTATCGGCATATGTCTCATAGCTTTGACTTTCAGTATAAAATATTTTGTTTTGGCATGGTTTATACAGGAAGTAAGTATAGGCGTCTTCATAGTTAATCCTAAACCGAAGTGCCCATTTTCTCTAACAACCTTCTATATCCTGCAGCTCATCATTAAGTGCCCCATTGTCTACCTAGTCTCTCTTGGCTTTCCCCTACAAAACTGCCCTTTTTCTAAATAATCTCTGCCAAATTTCTTTACTGCCAGAACTGCTTCAGGGTTGCTAGCTTACTCATTTGCCATTTGGCACTCAGCAAGATCTATCAGAATTTCCAATTTATTGGATGCCCTCTATTCTCCACTTGGCTCCCATTCCTCAAACAATACCATGCTTCCATTTATAATCTTACAGCCACAATGCAGAACAAACTGACAAGAGCTTAGGAGAAAAGAAAGGCAACAGCTGAGAGGAAAGAAGATAAAGAACCTTGTTAGATACTAGTCTGCTACTCTTTGTCTCTTCTATCACACTTCTTATTGTGTTTGGTCAAGACTCTTACGTCTGCATTTTCTATTTTGTAAGATCTGGGTTACTCTAAGACTTTAATTTTTTCAGTGTATTTTCTTCAAATAATACAGTATCTTCAATTTTCAGATGGGCATGAATAAAAGGCCAGTTTAAATATCCAAAGCTCTTGACATTCTCTTACAAGTCAGGAACAAAGATGTACTCCAGGTGAGCATGTGCTCTCTAGACTTTCAAACCTGCCAAGTCTTATGTACAAGCAGATGTGTATATAAGTCTCCCTGTTTGAAAATCTGTGTATTAACATGTGATCTCAGTTTCTACAATACCAATTAAGAGTGAACTTCTTTTATTATCCCTAGCCAAGAGACAACATGGTCAATGATTTTTTATGTTCTGGTTTAAAGTAAAAAATTGTTCACAAACAGGATTTTATTACTAAAAAAAAAAAAGACTAATCGGCTCAAAATCTATTTTTAAGATAAACCACAAAAAGCAGCCCTGCAAGTGTAAGGAATTTCAGGAATAACTGCTTGTCATCTAGCAGGAACCAATAGTTACGTACTCAGGAATGACCTTAGTATGTTAATCCATTTTCAAGGAAAGCTGAACAGTCAGCTATCTGGGCTGCCTCCAAGGCTGACCCATTTAATTTTCTGCCTGGGATACATCTCAGCATTCTGCCTTCTATTCTAGACCAAAGTGAATAGTTACTTGCCTGGGAGGCACTATACCAAGTTTGATGAATTGCCTTATAGGCTGACCCAAACCTATACCTGTCTGGAAGGCACTGTCTTTCTATTGACCTAATTATTAAGCAGACTGTAACAGTTACATATCCTACAATAAGTGCAATGTAAATTATATCTAAGAGTGACTGTCTGTAGCTTTTGATTAATAATTCATATTTAAAGTCATCTTGATTTTTAAAAGTAACGGTGACTTTTCCTTCAGAAAATTATTAGAATATTCACTTAACCATTGCAAATCTTAGTTCCTTTTTTTTTTTTACTTGCTATATTTAATGATTTTATGCTGCAAAACATAAAAGAACAGGCATTTATATTTCAGGTTTTCAAGGTCGTTATGAAGCTCAATTTATGATCATAAATACCTCTGTAGTCCTCATTCAAAAGATGTTCTAAATGCAAAATAGTAGTGGTAGTATTTCTTAAATCTTTTCTGGAGTTCACTAAACTCTTGAAAAATGATCCTTTGACCTGATGGCTTAGATCTCTAGCTGAACGTTGTCTGTGACTACAGAAGAACACACAGATGAATTTGATAGAGGAAGAGTAATAAGATTTAATAACAAATTAAGTGCTAAATAATGAAGGTTAAAAAGAAATAAGACAAGTAAAGCATGATCTGCGTAGTAAGACTAAAGACAGATCAGAGAATATAAATAAAATTAGTTCAGGAAAAATTGCGATTTGAAAAACTTTCAGAAAAAATAAATTATCATCAAAAAGCAATAATCAATCTCTTAAGAAATCTAATCTCCACCACTATCACAGTGAGGTAAACGTATTTTCTCTGATCAAATTTTCAGAAGAAAGAATAGCAAAGAAAAAAATAATAAGAAATAGAAAAAGATTGTCAAAATCAATTTCTACATTATCAATAAAATATTATTCAAATTGCAGTGAAGAACCCAGTTACACTTCACATGACAACTTGATATTCCTCCCAAGACAACAAAGAAAATTTCTTTCTTTGAGCACATTTGGAGCTCAAATTGATATAATGTGATATAATTTTATATAATTGATTGTATCAGTATTTTCTATGGACTCATCTGATCTTTTTTGGACTCATCTGATCTTTTCCTTGTAATACTCAGAGATACCTGCTTAGCTATTTTCTTCAACTATCCATTTAGAAAAAGTATGATTTTGAAATAAAAGTGTCTAAGCGATTCAGTTTCCATGTGTGATGTGATGTCGTACTGCGTACCTGCACACATGCTGTAGGAAGTGTAGTAGAAGGGTCTAGACACACAATAACATAGACAACCTTCCAAGTAAATAATGTATTTTCAAGGTTATGGGCATGAATAGCATTACAGAATGCAACAGCTCAGAAACTGCCTCTGAAATCAGAGAATACATCAGAGAGAAGAGGTACAGGCCACAGAAGACAGGCTATGACAGCTGACTGAGCTGTAGCCTGTCTGTCTGGGATCTGTGAACGAGATACTCTCTGCCCAGTGGACACCATCTCAAGGAAAAGTGCTCAGTCCTCTTTCTGCATAATACAGATTAGTTCAAAGAATGCTCAGTAATTGCAGCAAAACTTAGGTGCAAAATTTATCCAAACAGTTGACTACTTTCCCCTGGCAGGCACCTAGACATCTCTTTTTTTTTTTTTTTTTCTTTTTGACATTCTGACTCTCCTAGTTCTCACGTTTCTCTGTCCCCCATCATGTGAATCTGGATGAAAATCTGCTGGTGCTTTCTACTACATTTTCATGCTACCTCAAACTGTGTACCTAAATCACATTTTTGGACAGATAGATAAGGATTCTTTTTCAATCATTCACATGTTGTCAGAACTAGTAAACACCCTGCTTCTCTGCTTAAAGTAATAATTAGGGCAGTTTGTACTTTGGGAATAGTGATTTATTCTTACTGCTAGTACGGTTACCACTAGAATTATTTATTAAGTTATGCCAGTAGTTTTATAAACTTCAGGAACATCAAATGAAACACATCAAACAATCTGGCCAGTCATACAAACTCAGTCCAAAGGTAAATCAACTTGATTCTTTTGCTGTTTAACAAAGTCTATGAGAAAAAAAAGAAGTAACATAATGCCCAAAGTCCTCTTTCTTTGTCTGTGGAATCAAATGTCTAAAGAGAGAGATCTGTTTTCTCATGATCACTGTTAAGTAATAGGAATTTCCATCTCACAAATTTCCTCATACTTAACAGACATCATTTTACTTTGAGTCAGAACACATTCTGAAAATGTAGCTGTTCCCCTGGAAGGGAAATTTTCAGAAGTAATTAAGTTTCCTACTCACCCATTCTGTTACTGTGGAACATGAATCAGAATTTTTTTTCTTTTTTGTTTTTTAAACATAGAAAACCAGAAAAAGATTAATTAAAAATAATTTTAAAAATTAATATTTTGGACTTTCAGAAAACATATTTAAATAGAAAATAGCACTCCAGAAATTTAACACTCTATAACCTTGTACATTAGAGGCTCTTACGTGCTGTGTGCCATGGATCTTATGCTTCCTCTCTTCTTTTTAAGTCTTGCAGCTGAAAACAAGACAGAGAGCATATCGATTTTTAACATGATGAAAAGTGAGTTTTGTATTTTTGCATGTGTTTGCATTCAAAAATGCTTTCAGGATTATTTTTTTATACTATAATTAAAAGAAATTACATAGATGCATAAAGAAAATGAATAAATTCAATTAAAAAACCCCAACATAATGAAAGTTCTTGTTAACTTAAAAGATTTGTGTTAAAAATGGGTTTCTTTCAAGATGACGTTAAAAAGCAAAAACCCTGAAGAGTTAAAAAATAAAATACCTTCACCTTTTGCTTAAAAGCCCTAAGGGTTGGACTTAGAATATGTCACCTTATCACTCATGCTTGAAGTGCTCTACTGGTTAATCATGTAATAGTCTCAGCTTGAACAGTATCTCAGAGAATGAAGAAACTTTGTCTTCTTTAACTCTCACTAGACAACAATGTCGTAAAAAGCAGATGGTTTGGTCAATATCTTTTGCTTTTACTATTAAAATTCTGTAAAACTTACTGTAAAATTCTGAAAGTAGTAGTGAGAAAACTCTCCTCCACCAGGATTTCTCTCAGCCCACTTTTAAACATGATCCATAATTTGATCAAATGCTCTTGGGCACTATTAAATAGTAATAATGAACTTCACCTAAAGCCCTTAGTAATTTTGTTCCACATTTCCTTCTCTAATTATCCACTATTCCCTATTTATTATTGCTTCATTCCCTGCCTTGAGGCCTTCTAAAAATACTAAGAATGATAAATTAAACAATACATTTTGGCACCAAGTTAACCAGTGGGGAGGGTTATAATTTAATGGTTGTCTTCTGAATTAATTATTTCTGAATTATTTAATTGCAGCTTCTAAACAAAATTTCTTGCTGGAAATACGACACTGAAAGCCAAAGTATCTTCCTATAGTCTCTAGCAAAAGGAAAAGCAAAACATTAAAAACATACATGTTTAAATTAAATTCACAAAGTGCCTCTATGCAGATCAATAGAAGCCTTCCATTTGCATTTATATTTATATTTTTGCTAATAAGCAATGTCTCCTCCCAGGAGCCATAACAGTATTTTTCAGAGTAATCTCACAAGTGTAATCACTAGGCAAATGGCACTCTGGAGTTAATGTCTTTTTTCCCCATCTTTATTTTTTAAGTAGAAATAGTCATTGGCTTTTATATGACGTCCTTATGCTTTTCATTCAAAATCAATTTTAAATAAAGGCCTGATTTTCTTTTTAATGTTAGAACTCCCTATTCACTCTCTGTTCTTTTCAAGCTTTATTATTCAGTCCTGATGTAACTTCATTTGTTCTTAGTTTCAAAAATAAATTTAATTATTTTGAAGAATATGACATGTGGAGGAATGCTAAGTAGAGGGTGACATATGTGTGCTTTGTCTAGCCAAGTTCATGCAGATTGACCCATAGAAAAATTTTGCTGAGAGACAGCACAGCAAATCTGTCAGTATTTAGATGCACGCTCTAGACATGTTTTTTTATATGGATACTGAAAATTCTTACTATGGAAATAATTAAACATGCTATGCAGCATGTCACTTCTCTGAGACTGACAAAGGGAAGAGAAAATCAGGTCGTGTGAGCCATTTAGTATGATGCCCTACATTTTGCAGGACTGTTTTTTTCCTGAATAAAGGAAGATCATATAGTTGCTGCACTTATTAGGCATGTGGAAATCTAAGTTTTATTCTTCATTCTACGAATTAATGCCTCCAATTAAAAAAAAAATCTTCAGTATCATTGTGTTCTTTAGTTTTCATGGTTTTATACTTCTATTTCAGACCATTTGTTTTCCTGCTATTTTTGGTGCTATGAGATGCCAGAGCAGTACTCCATTATTTATTATTGTACCAAAAACCAATGCAGAGAAGGAAAGGAAAACGTGTCCCAATAACTCCAGATCGTTTTACTGTAAATGCATTGGCCCCTGAGTAGCCACAACAGATGAGAATATATTCTAAGAAAGCATGTCTTACTTTCATCATTTAAATATAAATCTACTGAAGATTTTGTTGACATATTTTTAAACACGTATTAAACAGGGTGGTTCTTTCAGAGCTATCATATAATTAGTTGCTCCTGTAGAGACCAAAGTCACTGCTAAATCTTGTGTATCACATTGGGGTAAGAAGTCACACCTTCAGGGAGGAGTGGACAAAACAGGTGACTGCAAACTGACCAACATAGTATTCCTTTCCATATACAAGGACAAAATATCACATTATTTCTGGATAGACAGCAGTGAAGAAGGCTAGTAATTTGCATTCTTTCAATTTATGATTTTTAGATCAAGAGAAAATTTACCATGGACAGCTGTCTGTGTCCTGTTGGAATAACTTTCTGGAAAGTAGAGTGACAGAAGTAGTAAAAGGCATACAGCAAACTGTCACCTTTCGGCACATGATGAGGTTAGGAAACTCCTGAGAAGAGCATACTTTCTCACTCCGAGGAAGATCCAGGACTTAGAAATGATGAAAAGAAGTAAATTATATGCACTACCCAAAGATGACCAAGTGTCTCTATCTTGATATTCACAAATTGATAGACTAAAAAGGAGTGGAAGGAAAGATCTGCCTTGTGAAATTGCAGAGGGCTAAGTTTGGTTTTATTTAATTTGACTCGTAAAGACACCTGCAGTCTTCTGTTTAAAGAATTGTTCTGTTCTAGTATCTTATTTTCCGTTTCAGACATATCGTTGATGTAAAGCCTGGAAGCAAATGGAGAGACCAGCTTGCTGGAAAAACTTCATAAAAAAAACCCCATTTTTCTTCTGTTTCTCAGGTCTCTGCGTGCCATTTAGAGGCAATGGGTTGATGAGTTTTCTTTTGTTGTTAGGCTTGATCATCCAGGACATAATTAGTGATAAAGTTGCTCTAAACTGAAGATCTTCCAAGTCTAGCTGATTAAATCTAGACATAATGGCCTCAATCTCTTTAATAAGGCTCCTTAGTATATCTTCCTTAACTGAAAGTCTGGAAGCTGTTAATCACATCTGTATTCTGTGTAGGTGATTTAGCTTTCCTTTAGTCATCTTTTTATAAATATTTGACATGTATTTGGCAATGAAGTAGCTTGCTTGATGAAAGCACACAATCTTGACTACAGCCAATAAAAGCATCTCCTTTTCTGGGACCAATAACATTTGTGCAAAGAAAACAGATTGCAAGAATTATACTGGATAAGATTAATATATTAACCAGCAGAGAAAATAAAGCTAAGGCAGGAAACCTTGTTTTAAACCACAAAAGAAAAAAAAATTTAGAAGGATTTGATATATTGGTATATTATTAGTTCACCCTTTTGTATTAGACAAAACTACGGGCACAATGTTACAGAGGATATCTAACCATTTATTAATAACGTGGGTAAACATATGAACGAAGATTTTTTTCTTAGAAGAAAAATCCTGTTTCACATCTGAAACTAATGAACATGAAAATCCTCAAATAATCAATAAGTAATACAAGGTCCAAAATGGCCATGTAATTTTTGAAAATGAAAACATAATTTGGCTTTAAATGACATCACAGAAGATTCACCATTTGGCATTTGCAGATAGTTATACCTGAGTTGATGTTAAATTTGTAAATACATTTATCATTGTCTTAGGTTAATGTATTAAAATACTATCCACAAAAATATTGGGCTATTTTTATTTGTTTTACAAATATCATAAGATTTTTTATTCAAATAATTTATCATTTAATATTAAATTAATATAGAGTTCATATATACAACAGGTAAAATATTTTTTAGGTATTTTATTTACTTCTAAGAAGCTTTGTGTATAAAAATAACATTTTTTTTAATCAAAACCATAATTCTCCTGGTTAATTCTCTAAATACTTTTTTTAAGCTATGTTTTGATCCAATATTTTTCTTAATAATTTGGGAGAGTACAAGTACTGTGTATTTGCTTTTGCTAATGTCCTAAGCTGGCAAATGGCTTAATGCTACTGAAAAGTATATGCATTGTTTTTTTCTTTAATAGAAGAGGATGAAAAAGAACTGCCATTCATAACTGAGCTTTGAAATAAGTGTTAGAGTGATTCCAATAGTTGGTATAATTGGTATTCACAAAACAAATATTTCTTACAGTTTGCTCATGATTTTACCACTAGCTCTTTCAGCACAAGGTTGTTTTTTTATCTTTAATTTCGTTTCAGGATTCATGAGCTGAAACCTGCTACATTTTCTGTGCTATATCTGCATTTTTTCATTATCCCACTGTCATGTACCTGACATCCTCATGCAAATGTACCGAGTGACCTGTTCTATTCACAGTCATTCGGAGATAAGTACTGTAGTTATTTAGGGGTGGATACAAAAAGTGAAGTGGCATTTGGAGTCTCGGTGTGGATTTTTCAGCGTGGAAACACCACGATCATATATATATATGATCTCTATTGAGCTTCCTATTCTTTTTGTACAAAATTAATACAAAATCAATACAAATTTTGATTGTACAAAAGTTATTTGATCATTTTTAAATCTCTCTATGTTCAAGTTCTCATCCAAATATTAAAATTGTTTTTAGGAATTGGGTAAATTTGTAATTTTTTAAAGTACTGATTGCTGGGCCCATCACACTGCTGGATGTATCGGGAAGTCCTGAATTTTCTTAAAGCTTGGAGGAGATGGGCTTTCCACAGCACTGCACATCCCGCTCAGATCAACAGCAGGCAAACTGATCCGGCCCCTGAACCTAGAGCTGGAAAGCTAGCTGGAACAGTAAAAATGATGCTGAAGGCCTCTCTATCAGAAGAGCTACCCTGTACCGGCTCTTTCATTATTACTGAAAATTTAAACCGTGTTTGCTCTGCAGGCTGCCCTAGAGACACCTCTTTTATATCTGATCTTGTGCTAGGATTACCCCTGTGTTGTTTTCCTCAGCCTTTTTACTGTGACATGTAAAGCAGTGGAGGGAAAAAACAAAGTTAAATTGTTTCTTTGCCCTCCTTTTTGCCATAAAGGACCTTGGGAAGTTATACCTGGTCTCTGAAGTTTAATTTCATCATCAGTAAATTGGAATGAGTTCCAGTTCTTCCTTGGCAAAGAGTTTTTTTGTTCCCTGGCTGAAAAAGAAGCAACAGCTACTAATTAGGTATTATGGAAATATTGAAGTGTTTAATAGTGAGTACTCCTACGTGCACTAAACAGACAGATAGTTCTCTTGTACCTTATTTATTTATAAAAAAGGTAATGTGTTATGATTTCTAGAATCACCAAGTGAACCTTTTATTGACATGTTTTCAACTTCTTTGTATGATTTGAAAACATCTTTTTTTGTTGTTGTTGTTATTTATTTATTTTATTTAGTGTTGTTACCCTGAGGGAGGTAGAGAAAAAAAGCAATAGAATAAGATTGACTGTAAATCACTGAGGACTCTCAGAGAGCCAGATCTCTTTCAGGGCTCTACAATGGGAAGACCACAGTGGTATTGTTTTATTATCTCTGCTCTCAAGATAACATGCTATGAATACTAATGTTAAGTGGCAACAATGAGCAAGAGATGTGATGCAGGTATATAATAAGGAATCATAAAATGTGCTTGTCAGCTGTTATTTCCATCTTTTACAGAATAACTGTCTAATCTATAAGCCATTAATTTTGTTCTAAATGGTGTATAGTGCATTGATTCCAAATTCTTTAGCTGCTCCTAACAAAAGATTGTGTTTTTTATTAGGCATTTATAGTGTCTTGAAACTAGAAAAACTCACAAATTCTCTTTCAGAGGAAATTTAAACAACAATGCAGCAACAGTATAATTCAAAAATTCCTAAAAAACCCTCCAAAAAACCCAAACCCTTAAAATTTTAACATACATCACATAAGGGATAGCAGGCTTTGAGACAGGATAAGATGTTGCATCACGTTTTCATTGAAAGCGTGGCACAAAACAAAATATTAAAGAAAAAGAAATTAACTAATGCTCAGAATTTCTTTTGCTGAAATTCTTTTTTTTCTCTCTCCAAAGTATTAAAAGACTTTAAGCAAAATATTTTACAGTAAACATATGATAGTTTAGTCGGAAGGTCACCTGGTCTCTTCTCCAGCTGTAAGTTAAGTGTCAATGGTTAGAGCTGGGCTGACCACTAGACGAATGACAGACGCTTTTTATTAACCCCCTGCCTTCCACCCTTCCCAAAGAGAGAAAAGACTTTTGACATTTTACTGCTGTCAAGGGTTAGGGCTGGACCAGCCCCTAGACACGTGACAGATGCTCTGTGTTAATCTCTCTCCCTTCACAAAGGGGAAGAGAAAAGGAATAAGGGAGAGAGACTTATGGATTGGGAAAGAAAACTGAAACTGCTTTAATGAAAATAATCATAAAATTATACATATACACAAATATAAACAATACCAATACCAAACCCAACCCCCCTGATGGCAAACACGTCGCTGTCACCACTGATGCTGCAGGGCAGGCACTAGGGAAGACCCAGGCTGGGCTCAGCAGCAAACGGGAACCAGATGCAGGAGTTGTATTCTGGAACTGGATTGAAGAAATGGAAATGGACTGGGAATGAAATGGTCTGAGAGCGAAAGCAGGACGGGCAGAGTCCTCCTCAGACACCCACCATCGAAGAGGAGGGCCAGAGAGTGAGACCATCGTGATGCCTCAGCTTTATACCGAATATAATACATATGGGATGGAATACCTTGGCGGTCAATTTAGGGTCACCTGTCCTGTCTGCCCCTCCCTGAAGGTGTGGCCTCTTAGATGAAAAGTAAAATCACTAAACAGGACATTAAAACCAAACTAAGACATTAGGTCAGGTTACTTAGGACCTGGTAAACAGCTGAGATTTTAATATCTCTAAAAATTAATATTATCCAGCCTCTCTGGAAAACCTGCTGTAGTGTTTGACTGCCCTTCCGGTGAATGTATATATACATTTGGAATTTCCATTATGACAGTTTTTGACCATTGACTATCAGTATTTCACTTTGCACTTCTGAGAAGACAGGCTCTCCTCTCTACACAAGTGGTAAAACAGCTGAATTCAGCAAACCTGTTGTCTCAGCCCTCTTCAGTTGAAGACACCTAGCTTCCTCAGCCTTTCTTTATTTCATGGATTCCTCCTGCCTCTTCATCATCTTAGCAACCTTCTGTTAAGACTTACTCCACTTTGCCAGTCTTCTGTATCGGGGATCCTCAAGCTGAAGCAATACTTCAGGTGCAGCCTCAGAAGTGCCACACAGAGGAGAGCAATTGCTTCACTTTACTCGCTGGCTGTGCTCTTCCTAATGCAGACCAGTAAGTGGTTAGATGTCACTGAAACAAAGGCTCACTGCTGACTCATGTTCAACTTGCTGACAACCAGGACCACTGGATCTTTCATACAAAATAGCTCCTCATCCAGCCAGCATCCACCTACATTGTGATATGGTGTTATTATATCCAAAGCGCAGGACTTTGTGTTTGCATTGGTTCACTTCATGAAGTTTCTGTCAATGCATGCCTCCAGCTTGTAGAAGTCTCTGTGAGTGACAGCGTACTAATTACTCCCCAAATTGACTTTCTTCTGAAAACTCATTAAATGTATTCTTTCCCACTGTCTAGGTCACTGATGAAAATCTCAAACAGCATCAGCTTTTGTGTCAATCCCAAAGGAACATCACTCAAAAAGATACTTTTGAACTCCGCACTACTTATGAGCAAGTTTTGCATCAGTCCAGTGAGTCTTACCTACCTTATCATCCATCTTTCTAAGCCATTTCTCTGAAGTTATAGTACAGGGATATCGCAGGTGATGCTGCTACACTTGCCCATTCAGTTAACTTAGTGTAGAAGGCAGTTGTATTGAGCAGGCATGATTTGCTCTTGGTGAGTCCATGCTGTCCATGCTGTTTCCAGCTACCTTTTTGCTTGGAAATACCTTCCAAAAGGATTTGCTGCATTTTCTTCAGACAGTCTGTATTACCTTGGACTGTTGTTCCATTTTAGAAGATGGGCATAATAATTGCCTTTTTCTAGGCTGCAGGGAACTCCTTTGACAGGTACAAACCTTTGCAGATGACAGAAAGGGACCTTGAAATGTTATCTGCCAGGTCTCTCAACACTTGAATGTTTTCAGTCCGTCCCCATTGTATGTTTATAGTTTGTTAACATGGTCCCTAACTTGATGTTTTTCTGTTAAGTTGTGCTTCATTTAGTCAGACATTGCAAGTACAAACTGGCACAATTGAGAAAATTAGTATCTCTTCCTTTCAATTCTCCGTCATTAGCAAGTCAGTTTCCTCACTAATACCAAGCCTACCTCACCTTCAGTTCTGTCCTTATTATTGTTAATGTATTATGAAAGCCCTTCCTGTTGCCTTTCACATCTCCAGTTTCAACCACAGCTGAGTTTGAGTTTTCCTAATTGCCTAACTCCAACATGCATCTCATGTAGTATTTCTATTTTCCTCCTGGCAGGTGGTCTCTGTTTCCTCCTTTCATACGTTTCTTATTTGCATTTGAGTTCTGTCACGAGTTTTTATCCTTGCTGACCTTCTACTAAGCCAGTTTGACTTCAGTACAACAGGATGGATCATCCTTGTGCTTTGAGTAGTTTGTCTTTGAGGATAACCAGCTGTCTTAGATTTTGGTTTATTGGGTTTTTTCTTTTTCCCTTCAAGGCAACATCCAAGTGATTCTTTCTACCAAATACCTGAACAAGCAAAAGTCTGATCTTCTGAATGCCTTGTCTTTATAGCACTTGCTCTCCTCCTCATTTTCATGTAATATTTAATTACATCATCTCGTGGGCCCTGAAGTGAGGGCTGCTGTTGATACACTCATTTTTCTTCACAAGTAGTAGATCTGACAGATATGACGTCCATTCTTCTCCCCATACAGCATTTACATCAAAATACTGTCCTTGACGCATTCCAGATGTCTCCCAGTTTGCTTGCATCCAACCATGTGCCCTTCCAGCAAATGTTGGGGTAGTTGAAGACCTCCATGATAACTCATATTGCAACCATGAGACTTATTCTCATGTTTTGAAGCATTTCTTCAGCTGTTTGATCAGGAGGTCAGTATCCAGTGCCTGCCATGACATTCTGCCTAGACATCTCTCCTCAAATCCAATCTCAGAAGAAGTTGATCCGTCTGTCATATGTTCCATAGCAAAGCTCCATAGATTTAACTTGACATAAAGTACAGCAACCCTTTGTTTTCTTTCATATTTCTTTTTCTAGTATGAATTCATCACAACATGCCACACATTCCACTACCACATGACTGCAAATTTAGCAAGATTTGTAATAACATTAGAACTAGCTTTGTTCCTAAATTATCCATCTGCCACAAATCCTGTTTGCCTCTTCCACTCTCCAGTTCTTCATTCAGTTATGCTTCTCAGAATTCTCCATTTTCTGGGGATAAAAAGTCAGTTTTTATCACTGTAGCTGAATCTGGTACAACTCTATATTGTACTTCCCTGAGAATAAGCATATAATTTCTCTAATTTATTCAGGTTTGGGGTTCTCTTTTAGCCAATTCATGTGTGCACATCATGAGATAAATCTGCCTTAACAATACAGTGTGGGATGATATAAAGCTGCCTTTTTGCTACAAGTTGTCAACAATATCCATTAGGTTTCCCAAATTCTTATGTTTCTTTACATTTCATCTACTGTTAAAAAGATTTGCTCATTTTAACTTTGTATTTGTGTATAAAGTGAGCAATTAGTTATAACTTTATGACTTCATGCACGTAAATTAATTTTGTGTTTATTATCTGAGAGAATATTAGTGTGAAAACACGCACATATACACACAAAATGCATAAAAAAATATTAACTGAAACCCCTTTGAGAAAATACTTATTTCTTGACTAAAATTGGATTATCAACACTGTTAATTGCTAGAACGATCTCTTAATGGTTTTGGTACAACTAACCTGTGCTTTCCAAAGCACTTCCTGGTGTGAATCAGCAGTCAACATGGCTAGGGTAGCATGCCCCCCAGTTTGGATGTGATTCACATGTTTTAGAGAGTAAAAGATTTTAAAATATCAACACAGCCTGGTCTGTGCCAGTTGACTTCAGGGTCAGATATTGTCCATATACACATTTACTTTCCTAATATACATATATACAGTTGACATTTTATTATTACTTATCAGTCATTTGGAGTCCTCATTTAAAAAAATGTTCATAAAGTATAGTGAAAATTCTAAATATTGGATATTTTATAAATACAATATAGGAATTCAGTTAATAACCATGTGAGGGACGTCACTTGTAAGTAGGGAAACGCACCATAAATACAAATAATACACGATAGCACTGCAGATGAATTAATTGTCCTCAGTACTTTTCTGTCACATCGATTTACAAGAATTCTTCTTTTAGCCTTGGTTTAAGAACATCTTATCTTTAGTCAGCTTGGAACTGTAACTTTGAGAATTAATTGCAACTATTTTATAAAACTGCTTTTTAAAATTACATGCCTTATGATGTAGAGTACTGATTTGTGTGGCAGAGAGGTTTTATTGCCCTCATGTTAGCTCTCATTGAAAGATGATTAACGGGATTTAGGATACTCTTCAGCTATTCAGATCACATCTTTCATCCAAGTCATTACATATTTTCTTTTTGTCAATTTAAATGTTTCCATTCCATTTATGAGACTGTACAGGCTGCCACACTTTATAAATTTAATATATTCATGATCTATCCTTTCCTTAAATTGAAAATGTTTTAAGTTAGACTGGCGGTTAACATGACTGAAATGAATTAAAAAATAACAGGACTGGTGCATTATGCTTTTATTTTAATCAGAACCCTGTTGAAGTGGATACTAGGCAGGTCTCCACAAGTGAGGGAAATAAAGTCCTATCTTCTCTGTTCCAAGATATATGGCCACAAAACTTTCATGTGAAATTGTACCTACCTAAACCAGTACACTTCTTATTTTGCTTCTCATATCTATTCAATGCTCAAGCTGTTTTTTATTCTCTATCGCTCTTATATCCTATGGCTAGTGGGAAAACTCTTTAGTAGTCCATGTAGTTGCATTTCCTGGCTCATCGGATGGACAGTATCAATTCTTTTTTTATTATTTTAACCTCTTTTCCCATTCTTCTCCAGTCTTAAAGTAAAAGTGAAACAAATGTGGGGGGTTTTCCCATATACACACAATCTGTAATGCAGGTAAACTGTGCAGAGTTATTAGGTCCCCTTAAATTTCCTGAAAATTACAGAGAAGACAAATAAATCTTATCCTGAAAAATCAAAATTCATATTCTGTCTTATCCTGACTTGGGTATCTAACAGTTCAATGTCTAACAGATTCATGTCATACGTTGTTCTTGCACTAACTGAGGTATCACTAGCCACCTCCAGAAGGTAATTCATGTCCTGTAAAGATGGGCAATAAAATTACATTTATTGACCTCTGGAGGTGACTATTTTTTTCTGCCAGGACGTGAAAGAAGACTTAAGATGAGTACAATACAGTCTAACTTCT
Source organism: Buceros rhinoceros silvestris (assembly GCF_000710305.1). Lineage (NCBI taxonomy): Eukaryota > Metazoa > Chordata > Aves > Bucerotiformes > Bucerotidae > Buceros > Buceros rhinoceros. The sequence continues at coordinate 18,231 of NW_010390032.1, read as the reverse complement.
AGACATACAAAATGAGGTGAAATTTATTTTACCCTGTACCTAATAGCTTTATCACATTTAGAGAAATTACACAGTCACATAATAACACTTTTATTTTTTTCCCCTTGAAACACAAGTCCTGGACAATAGTTTTATATTGAAACTCTTAGCTTTATTTTTAGAACAAATTTGGAAGTCAGATTTTCTGACAAAAATGCCATCCATGCAAATTCATGATATAGACAGTACTGTTATATGTTGTGGGGTTTTTTTTTCCCCCAAGAGGGTGAAATTTTAATCCAGTCTCTTGATTCTTTTGAAAATCCATGTTTGGCAATATTATTAATTTTCTACAAAATAGTTGGTTATTGTTTAATTACAGCAGGTTAAAATACATAAAGTTTTTAACCTTCCACGTAAACTCTGTTAATCTACCTTTTATAACCAGTCAGACACTTAGCACAAAAGAAATACCAGCAGATTCTATCAGGACTGCCACTAATATCTAGACATTGTTACTGAGCAAGTCCGTGATTACCAAATGGGGCAAGACGGTAACAGAGAGTGCTCCGGAAGGTGCAGTACCAGCCCTATCAGCTTGCCAAAAGGGTTATCTCAGGGTAGAAAGAGAGAGATAAACATCAAAGAGGTAGATAATACCTCTTTATATTAACATATTAATTGGTGTTTACAGCAGGCAAGATCCGGGAGGAAGTCCATGCTTCTAGAACAACAGGATCGATTTAAAAAAGAACATAAGCTACTGAAGCAGGATTTAATTGGAGTTTGATACTACCATTTTTAATACTGTAAACATACTTGTATAAACACTTATATATATTTAAGATACATACATTAAAAAATTCAGAGCAGATTTAGCCCAAGACTACAAAATTAGGCTCTATGCATGGTAGTTGTAGTGTGCACATCTAGGTTTGACTGAAAGGCCAGGTAGATTTAAACCCTATCAAGAAGACATTTAGTGGTGTATGAAAAATTACATATGTTAGCTAAAACCTCACAACCCCTATTCCCTTTAAGCATAAAACTGGTGACTTCATAAAACCCTGCCTATGATGCCCCATATTCACACCCTCTTTGCCCCCTACTCCGATCCTGAGCCACTTAGGAGCCCTGAAATTACTTTTTTTATGTCAGGTATGAAGCTTCCCCCGAAAGTAATCTATGGCCCATGCACATATCAAAAATTTATCTTGAAATATCACCTTGTGTATTTTGAATAAATGTCTGTATGTATCGAGACAGAGAAAATGGAAAGATCACAGTAATGACAGCAGTTTTTTAATCAGAAAATCTGTTCACAGGTATTTAATCCTGGCAAAGGTGGTGTAAATATCTATTGCAGGAGAGGAGCGGGTGAAGACTTAAGACCTAATCTCTTCATCATTGACATCCATATCGGCAAAAACATCATATGAAGATCAAAAATTATTTCTTTATTACATCTGGAAAACGCAGATAAACATCTTTAGATACTCTGTGAAAGCACAGTCAAATATCTGGATAAACATACAACCAACTTGTGGAGTACTTTCATGTGATTGTTCTTTCCAAACTATATATTAGGATATGTTGAATCTGTCCAATAGGACAAAAGTTTCTAGCAATGTGACAGTGTATTTTGGTCATGTTAACTGTGAGGAAACTGTTAGCGTCCTGCGTGGTTTGTTAGTGATAGGCTAGCATCCACTAACTTACAGAAAGGACCTTAAACCTCGACACTTATCAGCACCATCCAGACTTAGAATGAGTAAAATGAGCTTTATTATTCTTAATCTCACAGTCTGCGACCTAAAAGGATATTTTTCTTTGGTTTTAACAAGCTAAGGAATACAGGCTTTCTTTCCTTTTATGCCTCCTCCTGAATTTCCCACTTCATTCTTCACCTGTATCTCTACAGGATAGAAAGCAAGGTGAAGCATTTCAGATTAGAACAGAGAAAAGGAAAAAAGAAACAAACCACCAGAAATCCTTTAGATAGAGATTTCACAGTATGATAACCGTAAGAAAGAGTAACATGGATTTCATATTGTCATACTTTTCCTTCCACTTCATTGCATTTTATGCAAGCAGTTTCACACAGGAACAGTTTCACATCCAACAACGTATGCCAGAGGTATGGAGAGAAGGTTGTACCTCTGGAGTTCGCAATGTCATTAAAATATGTGAAGTCACAGAATTCTCTGCATTATAATTGATAATCTGACTAGGAAAACCCATCCTAATGTAATCACTTGTGATTATAGAGGTATTGTTTGCTTATGTTTTTGATGCTGCAATCTTATGCCTTTTCAGATGTCTGGTGAATCAGTGTTCATAAAATAAGTGCATAACCTCTCTGTCAAGTCAATGGGGAGGATGTTCCATATGTGAGCATTTTGGTTGGTGTTTCTTCTTTGGATTCACAGTCACAAATCATGCTGAATGAATTTCACCCTTTAGAACAATGACTTATTCCCGGGACAGAATCTTTAACCAAATGGTTCTAATATTGAAAAATTACATTATTTTTCAGAAACAATCACAATTCCAATGTCTCCAGTCCAGTAAAATTTGTATTATTTAAAGGAAGTAGATTAGCATCCACTTGAGACAGGGAGACTTTCCTCCATTTTCCCCCAAGCAATCCAGAATAAAAAGGACTTGGGTAGAACTCTCTGCTATTCATCAGGTACCGTAGAGCATATAAAATAAGATTTATTGCTTTTTAGCTATAAGGTTACTGGAAAAAAGTGTTGCAGCCATCATTTATCCTTGACTTTCAAGGTACCAGATCTACCAAGGGTAGGTCATTCCACAGAAGCTCCCACCATACCAGGCTCCTGTAGGGAAGGCTATGTAGTCTCCTGAAAGATTTAGACACAGGATAAACAAATACTTGGACCCAGGCAGTTTTCGTGTCCAATGTTAAAAATGAAAGATGTTTTATTGATGAACACTGAGGAATTTTATCCCCTTTTATAGTTCAAAAGACATTCTGAAGATCTGAAGACTATTGTAGGTTGACGTGGTGGGCTGTTTTGTGCCAGTTGCCCACCCAGCAGCTCCCTCACTCCCCCTAGACAACAGGACAGGAGAAGAAAATAAGAACAAAAAGTTCATGGATTTAGACAAAGGAGGTTTAATAAGAAAAGCAGAAGCTGTGTGCAGAAGAAAAGCAAAAAGGAACTTGTTCACTACTTCCCATTGGTTATTAAGTTGGTGCTGAAAAAGAGTAAAAAGAACCAAAATCAAATCCAGGGCTGCATGAGGAGCAGAAACTAGGCACAGAACAAGGGCAGTATCCAAGTCCAGAATGGAAATTGGAAGCAGGATCATTGCTGCATAGTCATGTATGGAAGGAAAGGGACCAGTTTAAGCACCAATATGCAACTGGGAGTACCTAGAGTAACCTTCTGCTCCACCCAGGACTGGATTAAAGCTCACTTGTTGTATGACACCTGCTGAGTCGCTTCCTTGGTCCTTCCTCTGTGGGCGTGGTATTTGCATACTGGCATTATTGTTAGCTGCCTTGTTTTGAACAGCTTTGTCACCTACAGCTACTGAAGTTAATGGGACTGTTTATATGCCCTAAAGCATAACTGTGCTGAATCAGCGTCTTAAATGATAAATTGCATTGATTAAGTGAGAATTGATGGCATACATCATTGCAGAAAAATTTCTCGTGATCATTCTCCCAGTGCAAACTGTCATCTCCAAACATTACAGTAATATCTGTTCACTGAAAAACCATTGACAGTTTACCCAGAATTACTTAATATCAATTATTTGCTGAAATTATAATAGCAAAATAATATTTATTCTCTCTTCAAAACAGAAGTTTATGGTTACACAAATGCTTCCCCTTCAAAATCAGAAATTTTCTCAAGGAGAATCCTGGATTGCACAAAGGTTTGTCACAAAACTAGTAATCAATGAAGCTTATACTCATAAAACTCCAAAGGAGGCAATAAAGAAATAAGACATTCCCACTTGCCTGGCATCAGAAGAGGTTTAGCAGAGGAAGCCTACAGCAGTGTGGTTTCCACTGGGAAGGAGTAGATGTTAGAGATGAAGGGAAAGGCAGCTAACATTTACTTTTTCCTAAATAAACAGCTATATGGTAAGTTTAATTTAAGACAGCTGTTAATTGTGGATTGTGTCTCTCTTTCCTTTTCTTTTTTTCCTTTTCTTTTTTCCCTAGCTTTGTAGTTTGGAAATCTTAATCCTCATATCTCAGTAGCTGACAACATGGAGTGAAAACCTAAGCAGTATGACAACAGTTCCTGTAGCAGATAGTATAGCTAAAAATGTGATGTATACTGCCTGGGATTTTAGACAATATGTTTCATTGCTTTTATTCTCTAGACTGAGACAATCATCAGATTCTTCCTATGAACAGTGCAAAAATGTGATACGTAACATATAGAGGTCAGCAAATTTGATTCAGCAGGCAATATAAATAAATAAAATAACTCAGTCACAGATCCTTGCTGAAACTTGGAATGTAAACATTTAAATTAGCGATCACATTTTTCTTTTTTCATGGGGAAAAAAGGAAATAACAAAGCAGAACCTGTACTGCAAGTATAAAAGTTATTTTCTTTTTCCTAATGCTAAACAAGCATATTGCTTTTTAAAATTCATTCAGTTGTGTATTTCTTAGAAAATACTAACTTTTATGATTACTTTTTAGTAATATATGTTTAAACTGAGACAGATTTTCATAACTATAAGTGAAATAAAAAAGATTATTTAAACTATATACATCATATAAAAAAAGAATTGTGTAAAATATCATATATGTGTACTTCAAGGTTTTGTCTGCATAGCATTGAAATTTATTTGTGGGTTTCTCAATCACAATGATGAACCCTTTCCCAGTAGCGTTGCTACCTGAAGTAAGTAAAATGTTCACAATGCCAAACTTTTAAAAAATTAATTAATATACTCTTGTTTCATCCAATGTAATTTTATAAAAAGTAATCCACTTTGATATTTGGTAAGAGAACTTAAAATTTTCAACATATAATTTTTGCCCTCATACGTCCCTTTATTCAGCTTTTATTTGAACAACTACCGTGGAACAGACACTTCATTTTGATACAAGGCACAAGATTTTTAACTCTGGAATGTAGAAAACATACCCACTTAAACTGAGAATAATACCAAACAATCTCCGGTTCTTTTACTGATTGTTCCATCACCAATAGTGCTCTTACCTTTTGCAAAACTAACACACAGCAAACACAGAAAAGAAACCAAAACCAAACCCTAATAAACTAATCAAAATATTTATCTTCCTTCCATCCTAAGTTTTGGGATGAGAGAAGGTTAACTCTACAAAATACAATTTTCAAGTCTTGCAATCAAAAAATTTATTGACTTATTTTTAAAAAACACACAAGAAAATTGGAAAAATGCAAGCCATTTTTTGTCAAACACATATTTTGAAGGACTTTCCAAATCTTACAAAGCACATAAACATCAAGTGATCTTTCCCCTTCAAGCCATTTCACACCCTGATAGCTATTTTCCCTCCCATCTCTATCACCCATCTCTCTGTCAAAAAAGCTTGACAAAACTGTAGAGCTAAGAGCCTCATAGATGAGTAAAGGACTGGAGCATCTAACATACAAGGAGAAGCTGATAGCAGGGACTGTTTAGCCTGGAGATGAAAAGGTCCAGGAGGATCTTATCACTGTGTGTAAATACTTGATGGGGGAAATAAAAAGCCACGCTTTTCTCATTGCCTTTTGATGGGAAGAGAGGCAATTGATGAAGTTCTGTTTAAATGTAAGGGGACTTGGTTGGGTTTTTGGTTTTGGTTTTTTTTTTTTATTGTGAGGATTGTCAGGAAGAGGTCTTCCTCTCTTCCAGAGAGGCTGTGTTGTGGAGTCTCCAGCCTTGTAGATATTCAAAACATGCTGTATCTGACCCTGCTTTCAGAAGAGGCTTGGACTAGACAGTCTGTGGACGTTCCTTCCAGCATCAGCAACCCTGTGATTCTATCACCCTGTTATTTGGCAAATCTTGCTTGTAAAACTGCTTGTCCAATTCAGTACCTCTTGTCCTGTTTGCTTGTTTGTTCACTTGCTTGCAAACATTAGGAAGACAGATTTTTCTGTGTACAAACATTTCAGAAAGAGCTTTAATTAATAGAAGTACAGAAACTGATGTGCAAATGACTGTTCTTGTGTTTGATTACACATTCTTGAGTGCAATTATGGGGATTCACTTTAGAAGCGCTATCAACCCCTCCATAATGTATATTCATGTCCACTTGCACAGCTCCTATTTCAAACCTCTGAACAGATCTAATCAGCTCAAATTTAAGAGAAAATAATAGAAAAATTAATCTCCCTTCTTTCTCCATACATGTGAAGTTCATCATCATTACCAGAGTCCAATCCTTAAACCTGTAACTGCATCAGTTATACAACAAAGTATAGTACAGTCCTGTGCACCATCGGCTTGCTTTCGGTGTAGAAGGTTGCAGTTTTTTTATTTTCCATCACGGGTTAGGGGTTTTTTTGATGCTGAAAGACAACTTAGTTTTGGTGACTTCTGAAAAGAAATTCTGTGCTTCTTAAAGCCTTCGTGCATGTACATTTGTGGTGAGAAGATGGATGCCCAGTACTCAAAATACCTAATTGAATTACATTGGCATCTAATGGAACATGATACCTTAGCTTGTACACACAGAAATGGAAGGTAGAATGCCTGTGAAGAAAGTCTAAATAAAAACATGTGGCATTTTCAACTGTCACAGCTGGAGTCCAAGACACCTATATTTAGACAACTTAGTACATCCCGACTTTGCTCAGACTCTCTCTGTAAACTGCACTAACTGTGATGCAAACTTGGACACCCAGTTTATCCGTGTTTCAGGCAACTGAACGGGCACCTGAATCCCAGATCATTGTGCGTTATAACTGAAGTTTCGCGAACAAAATGCTCAACATAAACTTTCACACCTTTTTACATCAGTTCAGACAGCACTGTCAGGCATGATCTGACTTTACTAGACCCCTGCAAAAATGAACAACATAGTCCTTTGGAAATTGTTCTTTGAGTTTTTGGTGAAACTTGAAAGAGAAATAGTAACCTTCTGAGCTTAAAAATGGCTTTGGGAACAGAGTTTGGACTTTTCCTGTAAATAAAAAAAGACACAAATGGGCTTAAACATTTTCTCATATCTAGCAATGACACTGCTATGAAGATATCAGGATGAAAGAAAGATCTACGAATGACTAAGTAGTATGAGTAATCACACTCCAACAAAGCCTGAGTAAAAAAATCTAATCAATCTTCAGCAAAACTCAAGGAAGAGACCTGTGTGCTTTTGGATAAGCTTTACAATGTATGCAAAGCTTTAGAAGCAAGGGAATATTAATATTTTGGAAAGCATTTGTGGAAATATCATTAGCTGCTAGGAAAATGTTAAAAAAGGCATATTTGAAAAATAATTTGTAAATACCTTTAGTTTACTTATTTGGTATAGGTAGAATTATCTTACATACACATATCCTTGTAATAAGCAGAGCTTCTGTACAACTGCTGTAAACTAGCTGGTGAAGTATGTACAGAAGCACACTAACAGAAAGTCAAGTTGCAGTCATTTGAGCTTTTCTAATTTCTTAAATTACAATCTACAAATTGATCATGATTGTGACAGGGACTACTTTGATAATACTCCATCACCAAATGAAGACGTCTCCATTAAATCTCAGGATAGTCTTTTCAGCGTCTGGAATGAGCAATTATTTCATATGGGTTAGTAAAAATAGCCCCTGGAATGTAGCTGGAGAACAAGTGACTAGAATGTATCATAGTACTGTCCACGGTCATACATATATTTAAATTTAAAAGTAAATTAGAGAGAGATGTGTTCTTACATTCACGCATAGCTGATTTCTGCATTTTGGTATGACTTTGCTTACTGTCAACAAAAAAAATATTTCCTCTTTCAGCTGAAGACTGTTTAAAAGATGTAGTTGGTAGTGCCTCAAACCTTGAAAATATTAAAATGCTTATGATATGTATTTGATATTGTATATTTAAGCGGGAAATAATAATTTGCCCTCTTGATTGACTTCAAGACAGCGATTACACTTACATTTGAAAATGTAAGAAGCCTACTGCAATCAGGTAGTTTGCATCTCCCTTCACAAAAGATTATCATTTGCATCTCATAATGTTAACTTCAAGATAACAACTCCATTCATTACTTAATCAAAAATGACAACGAATGTTCCCTTCTAACTGCTGCCCATCTCATTTACTGCACAGAAGCAAAGTAAAATCTGAATAAGTCATCTGATCCTTCAAGCTGTGATAACCTACACCAGAGCCAGGAGGCGAGCTCTTTCCTTCCTTCCTTCCATGAAAGGGGAAGTGGGATGGAGATGAAAAGCAGATAAAAGGAAAATTCTAACCTTAAACTCAGCAAAAGTTGTGCAACCTTTTTAAAAACTTAAGATTAAATTAACTTCCTCCTTAAAACAAAAAAAAACGATTTCTAAGTAAGTCTTGAGTTGCTCTCTACTGGCCTCCTTCATAGTCAGTGGAAAGTAGTTACTTTTAGAGAGTAATTAATCTCATTTTGAGACAGGAAATAGTAGGTCAGATGGATCACCTTTAAGAATTCGTGGGATTGCTCTGTTATACAGTCCTGTGGCTATAAAGGGAAGATGGAAAGTTGTCTTAGATTAGATGGCTAGAAGACTAAAGCTAAGTAAGATTAATCCTACCCTTAGCTCCTAATGCTTTGTATGCTTCCCATGTCATTCCAAAGCACGAGACAGCAAACATGATCTCAACATGGTGACTACAATCTATGCTTTTTCTGACACTTATCTGATTTTCTGGTGATGTCAGTGCTATTTATCAAGTGAGAGAAAGTGATTAAAATTATTGAAAAAGGAAAGAATCAGAGTAACAAACCAGAAACTTTTATCCCCATACCTCTCCAGAGTGCACCACGTATTAGAAGTGCTTTAACAACAAAGGCACAAAATTGATGAGTTGCAGCTCTGACCTGTGCTGTTAAAAGAAATGTACAGACCTCACTTTGTTTAAATCGCCTTAGTTAGAGAGTTGCTCCTCTTGATCTAAGAATTTTAATAAAGGGACTATAGGAAGGAAATGCAGAAATAATGTTAAAATAAAAGGGAAATAAATAAAATGTTCAGAATGGATAGAGTACTGGTAAACCTGCAACTTTGTTTTAATGACTTGCTGCAAATTTAATTAACAGTTTAATGTATAATGCCTGGTGAATAAGATGCCAAGAGGCTTTGCTTTCCATTGCATTTATTTTTTATTTTATATCTCAGTCTGATTAGAGGAAATTCTTCAATATTTAAGGCATCTCAATAGAGAAAGTGTATTTTATATTACCAATAGTTTGAGATGACTCCTAGAAAGGTTTCTACAAGAAGCAGGAATCATTCCTTTTTAAAATGCAAGACTTCGATTTGTTGACCATACTAGAAGTCACCATGGTGCACAAAATATGTGAGAGGATTGCTCACATAACTGCTGCATGAACAGAAAGCGTACTGAGTATTTTCCTTGTATGGATGTAGATTAAAAATGTATAATAATACCACTCCTAGAAAACACAAGTAAAAGTTTTTCTGAGCTTTTACAGACATTTGGATATTCATCCAGTTTATGGAAGGCTAGTGACAAATTTAACTACGAAGGGTCCCCTCTCCATCATGATTTTCCTTACCCAAATGCTGAAAATTGTCACTGCTTTCTGAAAAATGACTCTTCAAATGTAACAGTCTTGTGGAATGTCTTACTTGCATTTCTAAACTAGTTCTCTCTTCATAGGCACTGCAGGTCTTACTGCCTTTTCTCAGCCTCACCAAGGACCTCTCTGCACCTTGCCCATGGACTCAGGAAGCCCATTTCAGTTCAGCCCAGGGCCATCAGCCCTGCATCAGCAATGCCACAGGAGTGCAGATCTCCAGCTCTGCAGCAGCCTTGCCCTGCCTGATCATGGAACCCCTTGACCTAAACTCCAACCTGCAGGCAGAGATCCTGGACTGATCTTAGCCCCCTGGTTGTTATAGACCTGTCTGACCACAACCAGACCTGTCCTAGCTCTGACCTACAGATTGGCTTTCCAAGCTGACCTCAGACCTGCCTCATCACTATCATATGTCCTTATGATCTGGACTCTTGGTTGACCCTAGTCACCTTCTCTGAGTCTGCCCTGCTCACCTCGCTACGTCCTGTTGGAGAGGGCCTGCTGGCCCTGGGATTTTCCCCTTGATGCCTGGCTCATCTTCTTTGACAGTGTATCAGTGGTACTTATACTCAATCCTCATCATATTAGGATGAAGGAAGTTTACTTTGGCTTTCAAGAGACGTTAAGAAACCTAGGATTGTCTTGCTCTCTTGTAGGGACATGACCGAGAAATTTGAGATACTGTATCCCCAAGAGACGCAGGGGAGCATTCAACAGAAAGCACAGAAATGAAATGAAGTAAAAGCCCGTAGGTAGTCCAGTTATACTTTTTTTTATGACAAATGTCTAGATAAAAGATTATTTCCGGACAGTAAAATTCTCTTTGGAAATGTTCTTGTCCCAGTGACATACAGTAACACATCAATAATGGATTTATACTCTAGAAGGAAATCCATAAATATCACTAACCAAATACAAGATGAAAACAAAAAATTCCAAAAAGTGTGTTATATGACATATTGACTTTATTCAAAATTCAGAATAAAATTGGACTGGAAATATGACCTCATATTCTTCTAAATGTTTTCTATAATAGTATGTGGAAAACACATGATATGATAATTTTCACGAAGCGAGTTTCCAAAAAGTCACAGAGCAGAGAAATAAATTTTGAATTCTACATATTGAATCAGCATCTACTTTAACTGAGACCTACTTCACTGTGTGCTTCCTTTTTATGGATTAAGAGTTCTTAAAGATAGTTTCTGTTTTCTGTTCCCCCTTCAAAGGTGTATCTGTTTCTCCAATCAACCCATTAGAAGTAGTCATAGCATAGAAGATGTAGTTTCTACTTACCAGGAATGAAATATTAATTTAAGGTTGTGGCACAGTATTATATGCTAGAAAAGTAAATTTCTTGTTTCTGTGTCATTTTTTATTTAATCTAAAACCATCATCCAAGGAAATACAAAACTTTCTGCACGTTCTACTTTTAGAAAATACAGAGATAATTGATTCAGGTCATAAAAGTCGGTGCATTAAGGTCATTAACCAAGAAAACAACTCTTGGAAATTTATAAATTAATGTGTGCCTTACTGACCATTAAAAACCATGAACCTTGCTTTTATCCTGTTTATAAGGTTGCTGTGAGGTTGAACAGAACAAAGTTATCATATCTGTAATCTCCAGTGGGTCTGCTAATCCCTTCCCCTACTGCTGTCCAAACATTACCCTGTGACACGATTTAAGATGCAGCTCTCATCAATGCCAAATGTCTGGCACGTACAGTGCATCTACTCTTTGCAGATAGGTAGAAGTTTTTAATGTTTAATACAACTTCCACAGCATATTTATTTATATTTCTTATGTTAATATGGACAGTTTTTTGACTCACATTATTGAGTTCAATTAAATTTTCTTCTGAGCTCCTAATTCCTATAAGATTAAACCAAAAGGGATTTGTCCATCACAACAAATTATATATTTAATAAGATAGACAAAGTGAATTTACTGGGATATACTGATTTTTAAAAGCTTTTGCCACTGTAGATCAGGTTTTCTGATTTTGAGACTAATGCAATATGGGACAACTGATACCATATTACCATATCTTTGTTCTTATTAGAATATGAAAGAAAAATGTAGTTGCAATAAACCATAAAACACAATAGCAGTTTTAAAGCTCTAGTGATTTCTTTTCTTTCACCATTCCCTTGATTTTATTGCTATTATCATTCAGCAAAGTTTGGAATGGAACTGAAGTTCTGGGTGAAATGCAGCAAACCAGCCCCCTTCAAATATTGGAGAGGTTGGGCATGAAAATGGGGGTGAGGAACAGCTCAAGCCAGTGTGCCTCCTAGACTCCTGTTCACCTATTAAAGACCTGTATTCAAAGCGGGAAAAAATCCTCTCCAATTTACGACCCTCAGAGATAGGTGCAGTGAACCACCCAAACAAAAGGAGTTCCCGTGTAAGCATACATGGCAGAACCATACTCAGGAGAAGCATATCGAAGGCAAAGAAGGACTCCATGTAAATGAAGATGTAAAAGAGGATTGCATAGCAAAGTGCGGGATCTCGCTGCTTCGTGATGTGCTAGAAAGTAAGCCTGAAATCTGCCAATAATTTTACTTTTGAATATTGAGATCGAATTGTTTTATTATCAGAGTGAAACTAATCAGGAGAGGGAAAATTGTGCTCCAGAGCAATGACAGTGCAATTGAGTTTTGCTCTTTTCCCCGCCAGTTTTGTCATTGACTTTATAACTAACCCTGAAGAGTTTCCTGCCTCATTTCTCCAGATTTCTCTAGAAGAGATTAAAATAAAGAGATGAACAATCATAGAATTGTTTTGTTTGAAAGAGACCTTTAAGATCACTGAGTCCAGCCATAAATCTAGCACTGCCAAGTCAATCTGCACCTGGACCGTGAAATCTGAATCTGTGGCATTTGTGTAGGAACTTCCCCTCCATGCAGTGAGGAAAGTTACTTTAGAAATAATGCAGCCTGATCTGGGAACTGTCTCAGCTTGGAAGATTGTCAGCATCTAGTAAAGGGAGCCACTCCACTGGCTGCGTTCTTCTGGAACACAACTGTCCCCCTCAAAAAAAAAAAAAACAAACTAAAGATGTATTGTAGCATAACTTCTTACATAAACTTTTTTTTTCCACGCGTCTGGTCTGCTAACATGTTTGTTGGGTAACTTGGCCGAGCACTTGTGTAGATCTGAGAGAGTTCATCCAGGGTTTCTAAATACAGACACTCCAGACTATAATTTCTTTATAATTGTGGAAGCTCCACTGCCTTTTCTTCGCAATTCTTATCCTATCTTTTTCTAGAGCTCCTAATTTTTCTGCAGTCTAGATTAATATATTGTGCCAACTAAGTTCGAGATTATTTGATCTTTTGGGGAACATAACAAAAAAAAGTAAAGGGGCAAAGAGATTTTGAAAGACTGTCTTAAAAAATCTTGCATCTTATTTTATGCAGGACAAAAATACTATTATGTGTACACAATGTTTAATAATGTTGGATTTTTAAAAATATTATTTCATAAAGCTTATATCTATTTTTTATTTTAGAGGATGGGTTATTTGACAAAGTAAAATATTGTCCTCTATTTTCTCCTCCCGCACTCCACAAACATCCAGTCCTGTCATACTCCACAAATCAGTTCAGATACTCATGGCTGAAATTGATGGTGTCTGATCCAAAGTAGATTTTCTTCTTAGCTGTAACTGTCATATTAAATTAAATCATATGTTATGTCACATTAGTATACAAGATGTTACTTAAGCAAAATAACACAACATAGCAGACAAAAAAAAAAAAGGTACTGTAAGATACTTGCCACAAAGTAGAAACAAATTGTACTTGCATTTATTCCCCCAAACTTAAGGATGTCTCATCTACCTTGAAAGGGGTGAGTCCACATTCCCAATTACCCATTTTTAACTATTACTTCACACTTCTGCTGTGGTCCATACAGGTTCTAATGCTTCAGTTACTTTCTCCTGAAGGCTTTCACTATCTCTTACTCTGTGATTTACTTATGATTTATCTTTCTTTCTAAAAAGGTATTATTCTAGAATAACATATATTCATTTATTCCCTGAGTGTGCAACACTGTCCCATTTTTACTGGCACATTTAGCACATTTCAGAGAGTGGTCTAAATGCAGTAGAACACCTTGTCAAATTCATTGAAAGCCCAGTGAATGCAGAATTGTGGTGCTGAGGAAAATACTATGTCCCACTGCTCCACTGCTGTTCTTCTGTCCAATCCAGAATCATCTACTCACTAGTCTACTCACATCTACTACTGTCAGATCATCTACTCGTATAGGCAAAAAGTAATCACAGCAATTTGGATCCCTGGAGGAAACAATAATGTGGATGAATACAATAAACAGAGAAATAAGTTAAAGTGTTTCATATTTAAATAAATAGAGAGCTACAGAAAAACAAAGAGCCAGGGTCAGAACCCTCTGCCCCCAGTGTGACCTGGGTGGGTTAAATATTCATTAACTGATGATTCAAACCATAAAAGGAATGCAAGAAGGCAGAGAGACATTGCTACCCAGATACTTTTATATGTCACCATCGCAGTATCAGAAGGATGAAATGTCTCCCACCAAACAATGTTTTAAAAGAAAACATCATTTTCTCTCTCTTTATAGCCTGAGGCTTCTCGGGCTACTTTATCTACTTTATCTTCTTCTCTCAGCTAGTGAAGAGAAAAATATTTTATGTAAAGCAGAACAGCTTTGGGCTGGGATTGTGAGAGAAAATAGTAATCCTCAGAGAATGGTTTGGTTGGGACCTTCCTCTAAACGCTGTTGTCTCAGACTGCTTGCAGGCAGAGGAGGAAAATTAGTTTATGTCTTCCAAATGCTGAGTGGATTCTTTGGCTTCTGCAAAGGCGATGTGTGTTACAGGTAGACAAATGATGGTGGGCTTCAAAATCCACAGGAATTCTTCCTGTTCCAGCCTCAGAAAGGTGAGGCTGCTGCAGCTCTGTGTCCCCATAATAGCCAGTAGTGAAGGTGAGCACGTTTCCAGCAGGGGCACACACATACCTAGAGAGTCACGCACTGTTAACACAAATGGCCGCACAAATGCACTGCTAACACAGATGGCCACACAGACCAATACATACAGGAAAAAAACCTTTCCCAAAATTTGCATAAATACCCACAGTACTCACATAAAGAACAACTATGGGTGGTCTGAGCTGTTCCTCCACTCTGATAAGAACGAAAGGCGGCTGATGAAATATATTCGCTCTGTTGCTCTCTCACTCTCTCTCACTCCCCCTCTCTCAGGATATAGAGGACATCCACACAGAGAAATAGGATTTCACGAGAATATAGGACTGAGTGCGGTGATCAAGCACAGACAAACCAGTCAACAGCGACCTGTTTATACTTGACCAGCCTCTCTTTACACCTTTTTACATTGAATTTCCTGTGCTTGTTTGTCCCCAGCTCACTTTGGTCTTCCTCTATTCTTTTGTCTAGTTAATCCTGCAGGGTTTCACTGAAAAAACTGTCATTTAATTTTCTTTCTTTGATGTCCATAGGAAATAGTTGAGAGTGCTTCCTTTTATCTGATTAGGTTACTATTGTTCCTCTACTCGTCATTGTTCCTCTGATCCTCTATCATCTTTATGTTTACTATGATTAGCTTTTTACCATATAAGGTACACGGTATGACACATACTCTGTCAATAATAAGACATTAAGTCATAACATACTATGAGTAGTGAATCAAACATATCCAGGACCATTTTCTGGTGCAGAGGTCATCTGGTACAGCATGGTGAATCTACATAGCATCATATACTTTTGCTACCTGTAATAGAGAGGATTAAATTGCTTGAGCACAGACATCACTACCTCACATGGTGTTAGGTGCACACAACATTGGCCAGCCTTAATGGAGGCGGTTAACTTCTGAGATCACTCTCCCACCACCAAACTGGAGCTTGCTTGTTCTCATATTCTTAGCTTGTTTAGGTAGATCCACATTCCTAGCTTTTGTGGATGTCTTTCTTTGGTACAAATCTAACCACTCTGTGAGAAAAAAGATTAGGTTTTTGTCATTAAGGCACTTAATTACTATTTAATTACTATTTTTAGGACTATAATGCAAGTCAGTTTTGGAAAGATATTTTGAGCCTTTAAGCGACTTAGATGCCTCTGAAAATTGCCACTTGTTAAACACACATCTCTAGGCATAGTTATAAAATCATGTGAACCCATCCCTTTTAAAGAAAGAGATATCAGTTTTTTGCTAATAAAAATTAGTTAAATTGTTAATATAATTAATGCAATTCAGTAGTTTGTTCGTTTAAAAAATATTTCTTGATCATGGGCATTTTTCTAATCTCCATTCTGTTTAAAATATATTAGTTTTGCTTTTATATCTCAATAAGATACTGTAAGCCCGTAATAGTAAGTAGAGCCGAATATATTTTGATTTCTACATTGTCATCAGGTTTTAGATTCGGTCTCAAAGATAAATTCTTGATCTGTTTCAAAATTTATTGTCATCAGTAAGTTTTATTAGGTTGTCTATTCTGCCTACAAAATATAGAATATATTCCGCAGAAGTGATTATTTCTCAGGGAGGTTAACATTAAAAAAGATACCGATTATGCATAGCATTTGCTAAGGAGGTTATTGGTAGGTTCTTCAAGAATTCTACATGCAGTGCCACTAGGTCATAACAAAATGTTATGTAAAAGATAGAAATATCTTGAATGAACATAAAGTACTATTCAAGCTCTCTTTCCACACAAATTTTTTATTTACTGAGAAATTTCTTGCAGAGGTTTAGGATCTTCTGTCCATTTAAAAAAAAAAAAGGGAGAAAGTTGTCACTTATGAGGATGGATAACAATGAGCAAACATTTGCATACACTTGAGACAGATGGGACGCTAGTAGAAGAATGAACTACATTCAAAATGTACAATCTCCATCTAAACCAGACTTTTACTCTCAGTGTGTTTGCTTTACACTCAACCTCCACAGAATCACTCAGGGTAGAATTCCAAACTACATTATTAAAGGCTTCTTCTGAAGGACGTGCCTCTCCCTCACTACTGACTAGAGACCTTTAGGTGAACAGTTGCTATCATCTTTTGGAGAAATCAAGTACCTACAATTGAGTTTCATTCTTCTTCTTGATAACGTTATCTTGCATAAATGTCATTAAAACCAGAATTTTGTAAGCAATTAAAAAGTGTTGAGATTCACAAAATTTAGTTAGAGGATGGGGGAAAAAACCTGCTGGGATTACTTGTCAATCTTCCAGTAGCTCTATTATTGAATGATTGTAACTGTCATTAATTACTGAAAGATCTGAATGGCAAATACCTGATTTGCAGTTACATCTACATTCAATGACATGTTCAAGAACCATTAGGAATTCAATCACAAGAAGAAAAATAAAAGGAAATTTATTTCCTTAAAGATATAAAAGAGCATGACAATTGGATTGCCTGGAGGGCAATTGGGGTGGGGGGCAGGAGGGGATTCCACTGAACAGTTTTTAGAAGAAAACAGCTTTAAGCCCTGGTTCTCAGGAAACCAGAATAACTTTATAACCTATTTGAAATACGAAGATTGAATTTATAAATTTATTTATAATATAAGGGTACCATGTGCCTTACCATGACTCATGATATTTAGTTTGCTAGTCTTGTCTGCCACAGACTCGTAGTATAGTCTTGGCATAGTCTTGTTTATTCTTTATGAGGAAAGAAGGATCTACCACAGTAATTAATTTTATTCTTTTGTGTAATAAAAAGTGTAACTGTACTCTAACTCAGTTCCTCCTTAAGCTAAAATATGTATTTTTAAAGAGACATCTAAACTTAATTGGGAAGTTGCTACTGATATAATATTCACTATAACCATGGATAGGTAAAGCTTTCATTTGCATTTTATAAGTCATTAACCTGAGTATTAAAAAATAATGTATTTTTTCTAGATAGGGCTACACTCCTCTTTCATTTTCTGTTTTTACGTGAAGTCATGGAACCTAAAACTACAGAGGAAAATTATTCTTAATTCTTTCATACCCATGAGCTTAACTTTTAAAATTATGTTGACGTCATGGGTTAGTGTGTCAAGTATTTGAACAACCTGGGCATCTCAGAGCCATTTCCTGATGAAAACATATCTAACTTTCTTCAAGAAGAGCTGAGTATCTAGATCCTTGACTCCTTTCAACAAATCTCTGCTCTTCTGGGAGCAAAAGATTAAGCTACAGAGCCAGCAGGATTTTACAAATGTGTTGGCTGTATAACACCTATCAACATTCTAAAAGTAAGAAGAAATCAGGAGTCAGTTAAGAGCCTAAGGCCCTTATGAAACTTACATAAATACAACAAAATTCACAATAAGTATATTAAGCACAGATGTATGAATTTGCAGAATCGAGACTCTATGTCTATAAATATTAACATTTCTTCATCTTAATTTCCAAAGAAAACAAACATCCATTATAATGCTCTGTCGCGGTTTGAGAAGGGGGGCTGTTTC
>NW_010390031.1:28804-30390 GCF_000710305.1 Buceros rhinoceros silvestris | reverse complement strand
TAACCGGCCGGGGTAGCAGTGACACTTGGCGTCCGGCTCCGAAGTAGCTGCCCTGGGGCTGAGCCCGTGCCTCCTGTGCCGGCCCAGCAAGGGACGAGGAAGCTCTTGCAGCCCCCCGAGGAAGAGGGGACCGGCACTCTGTGCTAGCTCCGACTAGCCGTCGCCCACCGCCCCTCTGAGCTCTCGCTGTTGATGCTTCAACTTCTAGATGATTGAACTTTTTTTCTTCATTTTCAGTAGAAAACATGACCCCGTAGGTGATGTAAAGCATGTGTTTCAGTGTCGTGAGGAAGAGTCTTTTTTCTGTTCTGGCACTAACTGTATTTATTTCCATTTTCTGCCCTGTTGCTTTTAGCGTTTCTGCTGCTGTCATGGGAGTGTTATTAATCTTCCTCTGTCTATTTATGGTGGAAGGAGGAGACAACTACTTGCATTCTACTTGTTGGTATTGCTGATGGCAGACTAGCAAATCTGGAGAGGATGGCTTTTTGTTTGTTTTCTTTAATGTCACCAAGGGGAGGCTGTAATTACCTTACCCCTAAGACAGGCTGTTTGACAGCAAGACAGACTTGTCTTGTAATGCTTGGGGCAACGATATTCTCCAATACTTTGTTGGAACAGGTGAACTGATAGACTGTTTCTTTATTTCTGATTTTCTTTACTAATGCATGCATCCATGTGTTCATCGGTTGTAATATCCTGTTGAGAATTTAAGCTCTGCGGCGTAGACTAAGAAATTATAGAAAACTGCACTTTCAAAATCTGGGTAAATGCTTAGGAGGTCCAGCATTATACGGGATGTTTAAATATCTGACGCTTCAGGAGCATCAATTATTTCTTTGAAAATTACTTTGAATATTGCATTTGAGATAGAACAGAAATGTATGTTGTACAGGTGCCTTGTATGTCGGACACGTAGATAGCTGGTCAGATACTGGCTCGCTGGTCTGTTCAAAGGTGGTGGGGCTAGAATAACTGCAGTCATCTCAGCATGTGGCTTTAATTCCTCAGTGCTCGTATGAGGAGATAATTAATTACTGTGGCTGCCTTACGCTTGTTTCGGGTGCCAAGCATGGTGCTGCTGCTGGAGGTGGTATTGCCTGCCTCTCCTGTGGATGTCTGAATTGGTCGTGAGAGTGATGTGTGCAGCTGGACACAGCTTCAGTTCTGAGATGCTGCTGTCTTGGAAAGTGTTGCCAAATAGACCTCTGGAGTCCCTGGCAGTGTTAAAGGTTTGTAGATAGTATTTCATAAGAAAAAAAAAAAGCTGTAATGTCCATTAAAGACATAAGGAGAAAAATAAAACCCCCTGAAGTTAGAAGTTCATGCCTGGTACGTCAATTTATTTTAATAGCAGTAAGGTTCTGCTGGGTGCTGGGTAACCTCAGTATCTGAGGGCTGGTAGGGATTAATTCTTTAAACTAGAAGCTTGAGTTACACCCTTAGAGAAATAAGTTTTGGCCCAGGTGCTGTGGCTGACACTTGTTTTCC
Organism: Buceros rhinoceros silvestris; assembly: GCF_000710305.1. Lineage (NCBI taxonomy): Eukaryota > Metazoa > Chordata > Aves > Bucerotiformes > Bucerotidae > Buceros > Buceros rhinoceros. Next base: position 28,899 of record NW_010390031.1, on the reverse strand, counting down.
AGCGAATATCTGCAAAAGAGGAACCTCTGTCTGCTTTGTCCCATTTAAGAGTCTCTTCAAATTAATAGCAGAAATAAATAGCTCACACTGAAAGA
>NW_010390031.1:24753-28662 GCF_000710305.1 Buceros rhinoceros silvestris | reverse complement strand
GTGTTGAGGGGGCAGCACTAAGCGTTAAGCTGGCATGTTGAGGATGAATTTTTCAAAACATTGTCAGTTTGTATTAAGCTATTTACATCTTTTTGCCCTCTCAGCTGCTTTATCTTGAGAGAAAATCTTGCCACCGCAAAGTGATGTTTAGCAGAAAATTCAACCTTCTGAAAAAAATAAGAAAAAACTGAGAAATGAAGACCTGAGCAGAACCTCAGGTACCTTAGAGGAGAGTTTTGTGTTGTTTCTATGCTTGCTACGTAGTTACGGGCAATAAGAGGTGAGGGTTGGTGTATTATTTATATGCAACAGTATCTTCCTGAGCTCTTAAAGCTGTGATCTTATCAAGCGTGTGCGATGCTGTGCAACCACTTGTGCAGTTTCTGTATGGTGAGTGCATTGCCAAATACGTTGTTTGCCTTGTAAGACTGCTCAGAAAACTGCTCCAATTTTTTTAAAATTGATTACAAGCAGGTCATGTGCTTCATTTTTGGAATTTCTTAGGATTAAGTGAAAAACTTGTAGTTGCCTTCACTAAAATGTGGATCTTTCTGTGTGACAAATCTGGATGTCAGTGAATGATTTAAATTCTCTTTTGCTTTTTTGTTGCTGATGTTTAAGATATGGCTGTCACCAACTGAGTTTTGATGCTTAAAAAGGAAAGCATCTTCTTACTGATACTAGCAAATATTTCCACACTTGGTCTTGCTCTCCTATTATCCTCTATTTAATTTTCAGCAAAACAGTACTTGAGTACAGTTGGTTTTCCTTTTGCTCAGCGATTGTCTTCCAGTAAACAGGACCGTTGCGGTGCTAGGGTATCGTGAGAAGGCATGTGCTGTGATTGATGTAGCTTTGAAAGACGAATTCACGTTTGAAAATGGGAAATCTCTTCCCTGTTTTCAAGCGAAATAAATGAAAGCCTGGGGAAGTGAGGATGTTAGAAGAACCGGTTCATCTTCTGTCTTCTGCCAGCTCTCTGGGATCTGCGCACAGCGCGTCCTACCCAGCCGTCTTTAGGGGTTGGCGGGGGACGGAGAGCGTGCATTCTTGCCAGAGTAGTTCAGCTGAGGTTGATCTCCACCGATGACGATCAGCACGTAAAACGCTCCTGTGTGCCAGAGTATGGGTTCCTGAGGACTGTTGTGCCTTGCTCGAAGCTGAAACAACAATGTTTTTGTGAGGAGGCTGAGTGACAAACTCCGTCATACAATGAAAGCTCTTTCACGTACTGGGTTCAGTGCTGTCAGTGCAGTGGGAATGGTACAGGAGGTATAACTGGTCACTCGTGTATAACTGCGTGTGATCTTGGGTTCGCTTTTCAGAAGTTCATCTAACAGCTTGGAGAAACTCTGGAGTACAAATCAGCAGATCAGAGCTTTCATTGCTTAGATGAGTGGTGTGTTCCTCAAAATTCTCCCTCTGGGGAGATAAACACAGCTCAATATTGCTGTTGATGGGCCAGGATTTTATCCTGGAAATATTAAATCATTTCCTTTAAATCAGGGTATGATATATGAACCTACTGCTGTCGTGTCTGTGCTGTGAAGACGGGAAGTGAATACATTTTGTTTGTAGAGTTGATGGGATCTTTCGCAGCTTTAAACTTTAGGAAAGCCGTGGTGAGTGATAGTTCAGTGTTACGGCTGTACAAAATGCTGTGCAGTAAGTGGCAGCACTAAGCATTCCTTCTCTTGTTTAAAACATACACAAACAATCCATCACGCTCGCATCCCAAGAGGCAGAAAACTTTTAAAATGCAGTGCAGCCAGTTAACAGGCCTCTGAGCAGGCTGAGCTATTTGGGAGCCTGAGCTGCGTGGAGCACACAGCTGTTGCCACAATAGCTTTTCTCCAGCTGTCATGCAGAGGTCTGTCACAAAATACCCTGCATTCCCTTCTAACTCAGCCCTTTGGAATATTCAGGTTTCCTTGCTCAAGGGGAGTACAGCCTAGCAAATACCTCGTCAGCTTCTGCATTTTTTTTATCCCGCAGTTGCCATTTGCTTCATGGCGTTTTGGTTAGATGGAACAACGTGTAGCTAGCTTAGCAGAATTCTGCAAGAAAGCTGCTAATGTCTTATTCTTTCAAATCTGCTCCACTAAATAGTGGATGTTATCGATCAGAATAGTTAAAATTATGTGTCTCACTGTTTTTCCTTTTCATAAAACTATAGTTTTTGTTTTGTGACTTTGACATGTATATTTTTGCATACTGAGTAGACTTTGGGGCCTTACAAGAACGTGGCGTTAGTAACTGTCACTAGAACCTGGCGATGGTATGGACTGGATGTAATTCAGTGTGGCTGCGTTGTGCTTAGTTTGTTAATCAGCTTAAGGTTAACTGTGATAATGCGTGGACGTGTTTGGAACTGCTAAGGCATTTAATGTAATGTAAAATGTATGTAGGGGTTTAGTGTTTGGGTGCTTTTTTGTTTACTGCTTTCATGCTATATTTACGTGCTTAATTCTTGTTGCCAAACTTATAAAAAAAATGTTTTTCCGACTGCTCTAAAACTGTCAGTAACAAGTTCTGATTGGAGCTGAGCTTACTGCTCTACTAACTAGTGAGTAAAGAGTTGGATGTAGATTTATTGACTCTTTAATATTAATATCAGACACTTGTCTGAAAGCAAACATACGACTTGCAGATGGGTGGTGAGCAGCTGTTCAGGCTTCTTTCCCCTTTTTCCTTTCCTTTTCCAAGCTGCTACTTTCACAAGACTGTTAGCGTTATTGCTAGTTAAAAAGAACTAAAGGTGAATGATCTCTAAGTACCTTTTTGTCTTCGATAGAGCTGTTGGGCAAGAAAAGAGCTTGTTCTGAATTTTGTGGTAAAGCTCTAAAATAGAGTGGTAAAGCGGATTGAAAAGCAACAACTGAAAATGCAGCTGGTGTTCAAGGCGGCGTGCTGGACGTTTGACAGACTGATGGCTTAGTGTACCATGTTTGCATGGTAGACTTGGGGGATGTGTGAATCCTTCCACAGTTTCTAGGTTTCCTGACTAACTGTTGCTGACTGTCAAAAAAAAAAAAAGCTCTTCAAGTAAGCGCCTAAGAAAGTCAAAGGACTAAATGCCAGGAATTCCAGGCTGCAGATTCACGCAGGGTACGCTAGCACTGGTATGCTTACATTTTGATAAAGCGTGGGGCCGCCTTACGGTAAGCTGTACGGGGTAATGCAAGGTGACAAAATATGGTTTCAGAGCTTGAGTAGCTGATTGTTGGCATCTGTTGAGGTTAAAGGTGGGAAATAAAAATCCTAATGAAAACAAAGCACTTGTGATGCAGTCACCTGGAATAATAAGGGTTGCTTGTTGCCCTTCTTGTGAAACTTGAACTGCTTGGCTCCTTGCTTCTTAGAGTGGTGCTACCAAGCAGATTTGTCTCGCTCTGGTTAGTTTTAGATCTACAGCCTGGGAAATGAGGTAGATGACTCCAGGCTTACCTTGCAGGCAAGAAGGAAGCATGGGTTCGCATGTCAGCGTTCTGGAATAGTGAGCAATGCTTCGTATAAAGCACCGTAACTTAGCCAGCAGGGGCTCTCTGTGTTAGTGTACGTATAGGGCGGAGCTGAGCTGGGTTCAAAAGCTGGCATAAGTTTGGAGCAATGCTCAAATATTGAGATAGTGATGATTCCAATTTTGAAGAATTTACAAGCCTTTCCCAAAAGGAAACTCCTTTGGGATAACTTAAGCCACGCTGCGGTCAGAAAGCACCTCTCCATTTGTTAACCCCTAGCAGCAGTTGCTTATATGGCGAGTAAATATTGCCGTACCTTTTGGTTATCAGGCTGTCTCCTACTGCCCCTTACACAAGGAGTACTGGCACGGCTTCCTGGATTACTGACCGCCGTGCCCTTTGCACTCCGGGATGAATAGGCAGCCGCCGGGCCGTTGCCAGCCCCGTT
>NW_010390031.1:9903-24739 GCF_000710305.1 Buceros rhinoceros silvestris | reverse complement strand
GGCAGGGCGTCCGTGATTCCGGCCCGCCGTGCCCTTTGCACGCCGGGATGAATAGGCAGCCGCTGGCCTGTAGCCAGCCCTGTTCCTCCTTCCCGTGCTAGAGGGAGAGGCTCCTGCTTCTGGTTTTGGCTGGAGCTCTGGATTCCAGTATTCAGTAGCGGTGTTAGAGGGTGGCTCTTGGAAGTGGAGCTCTTATATTCAGAGAATTTTGAAGGACCCGAATGGCTCGTGTTTGTATACCTTATGCAACCTGTCTGCGTTTACCGAAAGCATCGCCAGCACTGAAAATGCTGTGACTGAGCGCCTTGATGTACCCGAAGATAAATAGCAGCTTTATGAAGTGAAATGTAGCAGTCTTCTGGCTAGCTGGGAGGAAGTTAGGCTTTTTGCAGACCTTCCTAAATTAGCCACTCTTCAGGTCCAGACTGTTGTAACACAAGCAGAAAACCTCTCTGTTGGTTCTGACGATTCAGGTGGTGTCACTGCACTGGTTTGGTGGTCTTGTCTTCAGTTGCAGCCATAAACGCTGTTGATGGAGAATGTAACACCCAGGTAAACGCAGTGCTTACCACAAATGTGTTCTCTTTCAAGAAGCTTGTAAAACCAGCATTGAAACTGAACTCACGCCTGTAATTGCCTTTTTTCTTTTTACTTGGTTGCTTTGCAGATAATGTCCAAAGATTCTGGATGTAACTTTGATCAGCTAAGACAAACTTTTACTGAAAGGGGTGGGGAGTGGATGGGATCCAGACTGGAAAGCTTCATTGTAAATAAGACTGGTAGGCAGCGTCTGCCTGGCAAAAGGTTTATCTTACAAAGATGCTGGGATTTTGTATTGAAATGCCTGTTACTACAAATTTAGAGAGTTGAGTTGGATCCCAGGTAAATTATTTCTGTCTGAGCCCTTCCTATTTGTTTTTAACAGTGTCTTTTCTGAGAGAAATATGTCCTGTGATTGTGAACAAATGTTTTTTTTTTTTTCCTGGCTTTTTTTTACCTTCTCTTTGCCATTTTTATGTTCTATCTCACAGCTGAAGTGTGGTTGCACCTTATATCCAGGATAGCCTGTAAGGCACTCTGTAGGAGCAGGTAACACAAAAAGAATATATTTCTTTCTTCTCTGTGTGACTTAATTACCCAAAATAGATAGCAGACACAAAGGATGTTTACTTAATCTGTGTGCTCTGCCGTTTCTTACTTACTCTCCTCTGGCAATGCACCATGTGTATACTTAAGCTGGTGACATCCCGACCTGTGAACTGCCTGATAGGCAGCACTGCTTCTAGGTGGAACTTCCAGGAGGTTCAAATTCCTTCTTTTTGAGGATGCTTGCTTTTTACTAGGTTGCTTCTAAGAGGCCTGGCTGGAACGCAGTGCACGGACTCTTCTTGGTTACGTTAAAGAAGGTCATGTATGCACATTTGAAGTGCTTGATCTCGCGACTAATCAAGCATTGTGCGCAAAGGCTGCCCTTCATTAAAGTGGGGTCAGGGTTCTTATCTGCTGCAGGAAAGGGAAAGGGAAAGGCAAAGGCTGGAGAACTTGCACTTTTAGCTGTCCTTACGTGGACGAAGAGCCTCGGACCTGGGTTGGGTGGGGGTTACTGAGGAGGGCTGTAGTGCACTTCTCTGGGCAGCGGGGAGCTGCTGGAAGCTCTCCTTACAGGAGGAGATCCTGTTGGTGATTGACTTCTGCAGTGAATTTTTGTAACACACAAATGCGCTCACACAAGCTCATTAGGACTGAGAAGGAGAAGGTAACTCTGGAAGAGACTTCTGTGGAGCTTCCCAAAACCGCGATGGCCATGTGTGTGGCCATGAGCATCGTGCTGAAGCTGTCGCAGATGTGTGTGGGGGGTGTACTGGTGCAACTGGAGAAGCAGAGAGACCTGGAAAGCGAGGCAAGTTGATAGTTTGTTTGCTTTTTAGAGGGGACAACCAGAGGGGAGGCACAAGGCTAGGGAAATATTTTTACTTTTCAAGCTTGAAGAAATAGGGCTTTACTGTAACTGAAGGCTTAATTTGATTAGTTAGTACTACCAGTAAGGAAAAATGCTCACAAGGTCTCACACTGCCACAGCAACTTACCACTATAGCTTTTTACTCCACCTAGTTCACTGAAACTCCACAAGAGATCACAGTTAAAAATAACCAGGGAGGTGGTTTTTTTTTTTACCCAGCATTGGTTACCCTGTCTGGTTCACTGTGCAAACAACTTCATCTGGCACTTGATCTTGCTGAACCAGACCTGCACCAGCTTCTTGGCTATGTTTGGAAAGTGAACTGTAGTTTCTGGTGAGTCTGGGTAGGAGTGAGTTCAGGTGGTAGGAATGTACACAGAAGGGCACTATTAAAGACAGCATAAAGTACTAGCTGCTCGGACCAGCGTGCATTAATAATTAACTAGATGTTAGCACTAGCACATAAAAATGGTACAGTTCAAGCAAAAAGAATTAGTCTAACACTAATAACCGAAGTACTCTACGAAGATCTTTATGCAGAAGACCTGTGAGAAGCAGATTAACCTTAGGTACACGTGTTCATAACTATCCTGTGTTTCCTAAGTCTTAAGCAAAAAAAAAACCCAAACTTGAGCTTCCACACAACTTACAAGCAAATTATTGTTCTAGTCATGTTCTGAGTGTTCTGTAAGTGTACTGTTATAATGTATTGAGTCACTAGTTATATTAGCTAGGACAAAGAAATTTTAAAAGCACTGCAGCGACCGTTTAGAATTTTTCTGACAAAACTGACTTGCTCAGCTCATACCACAGAGCATCTTCAACATTCCTCATTTCAGCAGATATAAGTCTATAAATTGCAAGGAAATCTGGATATTTTGCTGCTTCTAGGGTAAGTAGACCATGAAATGGTAAGATGCCAGTGATAAATCTGTGTGAAAAATCCGGTATCTTTGGGTAGAAAAACGATCTGCTAAATCTCTTCTGTTATTAGACTTATTCTGGGTAAAGGAAGCAAGCGGGATTACAGCACTTGTACTGCTTGAGGCAGGGAGTTTCTAAATTGCCTGTTCCCAATAGTATTTCTGTGTTTATTTCTCCTTTTATGAAGGTGCTTTATAATCATGTGTAAAAAGTAGGTGTTGATAATATACTTGTCTATGTGCTAACGAGTCTCCTACTTAAGAAAAAGTGCATAACAAAACACATACAAAGTTTTCCTGTGCTAGCTCACACTGTCTTCCTTAGCAAAACCTGGCAAAGTAATAGTGATGTATTTGAAAGGATTCTGGCTTTGCCTGACCCAGTGTTACTAAGAATGCAATTATCATTAACAAATTAACTTTGTCTGCCGTTATGAGTGTATTTTAACTTCGTCTTGCACTTTCAGTTGCTGCTTAGAATTTTTTTCAGGCAGCTTGTCTTTGAAGTCCTCCAGAAACATACTGCCCTTGCCCTTGCATCTTGCTCTCCCGCCTTGCCCCGGACCCCAAACAGTGTTACCTGAATCTCGACCACGTGTCCTGACTGAGGTTTCCAAGATGCACATATACATGCTGTATCATTTCGATTTCTCATCCTTTGACTTTAACTGATGATCCTCCTGCCTGGGAACTGGTTCTCACCCTGCTGCTGGGAGTTCTAGTTCAACCTGAGATGCTGCTTGGGGTCTTAAACTGTCATGGGTGGAGACAGTATCCTCCTGTGCTCAGCAACACTCCTGTAGTGCTGCAGGGAATTCAGAAAACTTTGTTGGCAGGCTGTATACCATGATAAACAATTTCCAGCCCCTCAGGTTTGAAAGTAAACCTGTGAGGCCAAACCCCTTCTTGGTACATACGTAAGGTAAACCAACTCCATAAGTTAAGCCAAGTGTTTCTTGCCCTACTGTCTGAGTATTTAAATGAGAAGTTTTAAACTGTGGAGGTATATCTTATTTCTGTCTGGTGTAAGGGGGGCGCATGTGGTGGGCTGGGTTTTTTTGTGGTGTTTCTACAAATGAAGAGTTCTGCCTGTGGCATCCAGTGGATGGACTACTTTGAATATCCTGCCTTACTGCTATTATTGGTGGCTCTTAACAGGTTGTCCCCAAACAACGGTGCTGTTGACTGCTTAGCTTTGGTTTGGGAGTTGGTGCTTCTAGCTCTCTCAAGTCCAGAAGTCTCTTCCCATAAGCTAAGAGAAAAGGTATACCAAGCTGCTGTACAGTCTTGCGTATGGTCCAATACTTCTCTAGCTCTTGGTGCAATGTTACTTTATGTTGTACAAGTGATTCTACCAACTGCCAACGTACAAAACTGTAAACCTCTCATCTTGTTTGATTGCTGCAATAACTAAATGTTTAAACTGTATACCTGCCTGGATTGTGGGAGGATTAATCATCAGGATCATCAGAAGGGAATTGGGCTGCTCACTGTAACTTCTTGAGCATGGCTTTAGCATTAAATGTTACATGAAAACAGCTTTTCAGCAGTAAAGGTAATTTAAGATGCTTCTGCTTCTGGCTGTTCCTAACTTGCTCTGTTACATTGCTTCAGCTGTCGGGGGTGAGGCTGTAAAAAGGATCACAACTCCCCCCCTAGAGTTCTCTGTAGCCAGCGTGGGCCAGTGTGGTTATACTGAGACCCATGTGCAGGCAGAGCGAGGCGGGGAGGGAGGGGACAGGCACCAACTTCTGCAGCGGGTTAACCACTGAAGATGTGTGTGCAACTGCACGAAGCTTTGTGCAAGAGGGGGAAGTTAACCTGTTCGAGCCCTGCTCAAGATGGAGAGTGAGACTTAAAAGTGGTTGGTTTTGCCCTGTGGAGCAAACACAAGAGCAGCTGCAAAATGCTGCCTGATGAGTGAGTCCTGTTACCTGATAAGAGGGTGTTCAGCTGAAACCTCTCTGCCTTCAGACTGTGTCAGATCAGCTAATGGAACAAGAGGTTCCGCAGGAAAGGCCGAGGCAGCTCTGAGGCTTCAAGCTGTTGTGGTCTTCTGAGTAGTCAAGCTGCTGTAGGTGCCGCTGCATCTCTGAGAGCACTGAGGCTGAGCGTTCGCGTACTGCCTGTCGGGGGGTTAGCTCTGCGATCCCTCGGGTGTTAGTTCAGAGAGCATTACTCTGTGCGAGGAGACATTTTTAATTGAGCGTTTTACTTCTAACAAGGATGTTTAAAACCTGAAAAATTTCCGAACTCCTGTATCTGTGGCCTAAATCCGCTAAAAATAGAAACTGGTCTGTCTCTTACGGAGTTCCTGCTTTGTTTCTGCCTCGCTAGAAAGGTAAACTCAAATATATTGATCCGTAATTCTCAACTGCTTTGAATCTCATAAAAGACACTTCAAAGCTCAGCTTTTCAAATAGTCAAAGGTGCTTTTTCCCTTTGCTGTCTAGAAGTTCTTGCAGCTGTTACAATGAATATTGTCTGTATTGGGTAACCACGGGATTTGATAAATTTTTTTTGTCTGTGAAACTAATTTTTAGTCATGCATGTTATGCAAAGCTTGATGAAGTCTGTTAATATTTGTAAATTGGAAATTTCCCAGGATTTATGTTGGTGGGACTGTATGGGAAAAGAGCCTCAGATTTCAAGTAGTCGACTTCCTTGTCCCAATATTATCTGCCTTTTCCAAGGAGGTTACATTCCACACATTTTTAACAGTGGCTTCCCCTCCTCCATAGCTGCTTTGACTTGTTTAGTGGGAGGACTTAAATATTTCGACTGACACACCAGGAGTTTTCACTTAAAAAAGGAAACCATAATAAAGTTGTTCACTTTGAGCAGAATTTGAAAATAATCTGATCTGTGCTGACTGGATGTTCAGGGCAACTGTGACCTGGGGTTGTAAAATCCCTCTGAGTTAGGGCTTTTGCTCAAGGTTCAAGAGTTTGGGATTTTTTCTGCTTTAAGAGCTAAGATTGCACCTTGAAATTCTGTGTATCGATTCAATTTACATATATTCTGAATAAATAAAAGCCCTGCATCTCTTGATGTGACCTCCTGAAAAAGGCGCTGGCTGCCTCCCTGCGTGAGGGAAGGTGGTGATCTGGAAGGATTTGTTCAGGGTGATTGCAGGAGATGAATAATTTAAGATGCAGTCACTTGCTTCAGACTAGATAACTGAGGCTGAGTTTTCTAACAGCTGAACATCTTATGTTAAAACTTTAAAATTTCCCACACTGCATGTACTTCAGCTGGCTGTTTTGTATGTGAGTACTTCCATGCCAGTTGAGAAATTTAAGTGTCTCAGCTTTTTCCCAGCACTAGTAGTTAGTATGAGAGGCTACTGTGATTGCCCGATGCTATTTGGCCAGGTATCCGTCATCTGTCTAACTTCTTCCTTGAATGGATTATGATGCCTCTGGTCTGTCCTAAATCTAGAAAAAATGTGTAGTTACTGAAAGAGCGTCATGCCCCATGCGCAGGCTAGTTCTGTTATTGCTGACTGAACGCCTCTGGGTTGGAGCACTGGTGTTTTGTCAGCTCCCACGCTGGGGCTTTTAAGTGTGTGCTGTTGAAACCAGTGGCCGCCTGCTCTTAGCCGTTGGCTAACATAACGATTTGTAGGAAGATATCCCTAGTTTTTGTGTCTTATCTTCAGGATCTGACAGTCATTTCCTAAACCTGAAGCATGTAAGGCTGTCAGTGCCAAAACATATTTGAACAGGACTTTGTTGTAACTCTTCCTTTCTAAGATAATCCCAAACCAAAAAAACCCCAGAATAACGAGTTAGTGCAGTCTTGATTCTGCTCGACGAGTTTGTGATGTGTATGGCCCATCCGATCAGTTTTGTGGTTCGGTTATTGTGAAAGGAAATGAGTCTAGAAGGCTTAAGATTTAAATACTTTCTAATGCTGGAAGAAAGCTCAAAAAGAGGAGCTGCTTGCCTTTAGTTGGTAGCATCTGCCCTGTCCTTGCAGGCTGCATTAGCTTTGCTGCCTGTCAAAGCTGGCAGAGCTGTGGGGTGGTAATGCTGTGTTCAGAGGTGTGCTCAGCTGGGCTACGTGTGAGTTAACCAGCAGGGAGATAAGGTGTTCCGAAGGGCTTCTGCTTGTCGCACTTGTGTACTGCCTGTCTGGAGACTTCAGCTGTGGTTACTGGAAATCTGGGTAACACTGAATAGTCCATTATTCTAAGTGTGACGGAGTTGAAGAACCTGTTTCTAATCTATAAAAATGAGAGAAACTAATGTGTTTTCCTGTGGTTTCGGTGCAGAAGGCTGGCTGCCCGTGCATTCCACGCTCTGTTTTCTCTTCACTGAATGCCTTTACCACAAGATCGCTACTTGGTAGAATACAGGAGCGGAAATAGCAGTAGTTTGGTAAAAAAAAAAAACCCTCTCTGATCAAAGCCCATGCATTCTAAAACCTTCTTCTGAGAGTAAACAAATTGAAGGTCTTTGCACACTGCTCACACGCTTTAAGATGGCATTCACTGTACTGCTGCCTCTTCCTACCTTTAAACAAAATGTTTGCGCAAGTTCTTTGCTCAAGAAAGCAATCCAATAAGGATGTTCTCTACTTATTTAAAGTCATACTTTAATGTCTGTGAGAGCAGGGAAGAATATTTTGCACATTGCAATTTGAATTTAGAAGTTGCTGTATAGCTAGTTTTCTTAATGAAAATGGATGCTTTTAGGAGATTGAATATGTTCTTTCCTTCAGGACAAGATGTTGTAAGCTGTCTGCCCTACTAGGTGTATGATAAAGCTGCTTTTTCAAGTGCTGCTGACGTGATGTAGTACTAGAGGTTGTGACATGCAGTGAGTTTGGCTGGTTTGGTATGAGTTCCTCACTGCTGTACTCCTTATGAATTGGACTCAGGTAATTTATTTATTAGCTGCTCAGTTTCTATCACTGTGAACTTGTTTGGAGAGAGGAGAGCTTCAATTTGTTTTGTTTCTAAGGTTTTTGTTTGGGGATTTCATAACTGTTTTATTTCATGCTACCCAGGAACTCCTGGGTTGCCTCTTTCTTCTTGCACTCTGCACGAGATAGCTAATTCTGGCGTTTTGCCTTCTGCACTGTAGCATCAGCCTCTGCTCGGATTATGGCCTCCAGAAATGAGGTGGGGAATGGGTGGATGGCTTTGGAGGGGTCCAAAAGGCAACTAAGAGCAGCACGGTTACATGTCAAGAGTGTTGGCTTCCCTCCTGGAAAATCTTATGGGACCTGTCAAGTTGAAAGACTGTAAACTAGTGTAGTGTAGCCAATTATGGCATTTGATAGTCTAAGTTTAATTTGTCATGTTAAGATAATAAACAAAAAGGATCTTCCTTGGAAGTCGCTACTAGCCTGTGTGGAAATCCGGTACTTTCTCTGCTGTTTGTTGGATTCATGCTAGTATCCTCTTTTCTGTATAAGTAAATTTTTTTTTAAAGACAAAATATTGTAGTAACAAATAGAGTTGCTTTTGTGGCAGTGGCTGTTGACAGAACCTGTCCTGAAGAAGGTAGGTTACTTTGCCAAAAGTTTGTTACAAGTTATTAGTAGTCATCAGAGAGATAGCAGCAGGTAGTGGAACCAGCTTGCCTGAAGTAGAGAAACAGGACTGGCGTGATTGAGCTATTTTTCATCAGCCCTTGTCCTTCCTCACTTTGATCATTCTTGCACATGGTTTAGATATTTAACGATGCTTTTTGTGACCTATATTCGTCTGATGTGCACCTGTGCTTTCCAGACAATGATGCTCTTCTCAACGGATGTCTGTGAAGGAATGTTCTGTAGGGAAGTTGGCGTACGTCCTCTAATGCAAACGAGGTAAATCATGTGATCTGGCTGCTCTGTGCAGGCTGAGGGCAGCTCTTGGGTTTAGAAAACAAGTTTATTTGAGAATTTATGTAAATTCATTGTAAGAGTGAGAGCTCACAGGGGACAGAAGGGAAATCACCTTACTGGAAACCCCCCGAGCAAATATGCTGTTACTAAACTGAACTATCTGAATTTAAACCATTTTAAGTTTACACCTTTAATGAGCCAAAAAATCCCAAAGCCTGCCAGCCTTGAGAGTGGGATGATGAACTGGTCAACATGAGTACGGTTAGGAGAGTAATGTATGCTTTAAATTAAGGGAAAATAACGTACACCGCTAAAACTTGAAAGCCTGCTAAAGCACGAGATTGTGTTTTATTCAAAACAGGAGTAGCAGAGAATAATTGAATCTAGTCGAGTGAAATTTGGTAAGGAGCTGTTCTTGAAGGTTTGCGTAGACATGCGCGGGTGGCTGTGGAGATTTAGCTATGCTCCTCTTAATGAGAAACGACAACAGAAAACTGGACTCAAATGTGTTTGCGTAAGGGTGGAAAGTTAGTGTGTTGCAAAAGGTTGAGAAAAATACTTCCCTTAACTGAACTGAGCTGGCATCTGTTGGGTGTAAACCAGCAGGGCTTCTGCCCTCTTCTAGTTGGGGTGGGATGTTTCCCTCAAGCAAAGCATGTGAAAGAGTAAGATACCATCAACAGAAAGACCTTTGGGTGGAGGGAGTCTACTAAGCTTTGGGACGCCAGCAAGGATGATACTAAAACTGCCCTGTGGAAGGGTTTGTGTGTCTGTAGTGCACGTGGTCCCCCTGAGGTTTTTAGTGTGAGGGTTAGGTAAGGAGCAAGGGAAGACAGCAAAAAAGAAGTGTTTCTAGATCTGACAGGGGTTTGTGTTCCCTCAGTGGTCTCAAGTTATGTAGATTCATTTAGTAGTCTCCAGAGTTTGCTGTTGTGCTGGAGGAAGAGCATTTCGATGTTAAAGCCCTACATGCAGTATTAATTTGCTGGCCAATTACTTAAGCAAAGCTGTGTTTACAAGCTTTAGATGAGAGAACCAAGAGTGGGAGAACAGCTGTCTCAGAGCTGTGCTATCACAGCGTGTGCGACTGCGTTAAAATTTGGAGCATCCGTGCTTCAAGCAGTGAATTGCAACACCCATAGTGTCATGAGAAAAGCTCTCAACCTTGATTTCCAGTGATCCTAAGGTCTACGTGACTCTAGAAAATATTCTGGCTCAAACTGTGACTTCCCTAAGCAATGAGGGATCGCCTGTGGATGCGGTGTTTAATGTAAATGATCTTTTTATCTGTTTCTTAGAATCAGCTCCACCATGGGAAGTGGTGCTGCTCGGTGTAAAACTGTTCCAGTCTTTCATTTGCCTTCTTTACTGCGACCATAAATGGCCATACTGTAAAAACATTTGTTGACTGCGTGTGGTGTTTAATTATGTAGCACCTCAGCTGAATGTTTGCTTGCAGTTTCTTGATGTGGTTCGTAATAGATGTGGCTTTTTATACTCTGAAAGTAAGTATTTGCACATAAAGCTGTAGTTTGTGGCATCGTATAGCTTGAAGCAGATCTTGACGGGAGAACAAGTCTGCTGATGCTCGTCTGTAGCATACTGCGTCGCTGGGTTTTGTTAGCTGAATGAGGATGGTGCCTTACGTGAGATGTGTTTCTTTCTTTTTTTTTTTTGCCTTAGTTATAACAGCACTTGGTTCAGGGGTAGTTATACTTTCACTGAGGTAGAACAGCCTTTGCTATTAAGATAAATTCTCTAAAAGCATGAAAGACAGGATTAACATCTAACTGCTTAGGTCCTCTATCTCACAGGTTGCTTGAAATACTCATCCAACATTGTTAATGCTGTAGACGTTAAGTGATGTTGATTATCTCTATCTTTTTCTATTCCTTGTGGTGTCTGTGCTAATGCTAAGCAAAAAGTAAGTTCCCTCTGAGTTTCCTGCGTGTTTCCCTGCCCCGTGATTTGGGGTGATGCTGACTAAGAGCAGAACTACACCTGCAGGTGCAGAGGTGACAGGGAAGAAACACTGGTTGGTTTTAGTATAAGCAAATGTTTTGTTGATAATTATGCCTTTTTTTTTGATAGAAATTGATGCTTGCTTAAATACGTAGACTGAGTACTGAGGGCAAAAGCATTTTTAATAAGATCTGAAAACAAGTGTGTTTCTATTTGACACTCTTGACTGTAAAATCTGAAGTTGCTGAGGCTGAAAATTCTGGCACTTCATAAGAGCATTTGAATTGTGCTTACTGGGACTTTAGGATCTCTTCCCTTTCCCCTGTGGATCAGCCACCAAGCTAATTATAGCAAGCCAGTGCTCGTAACCAGTTCTGCACTGTGAAATCTTGCTCACGTGTCAGGATTAGCAACCATAAAACCGCTCAGTAGCTTCTGGTTCCTGGAATTTCAGTCAGTTCACATTTCTCCATATGTAAGTTGCAACAATATCGGTTGCATTGTGCTTTTAAAGCCTTCCTTAATTGAGAGGGTAATGCTGCTCAAGAACGTGCTTCTGTCAGCCTCCCTAGTAAACGGTCCTGTTGTGAATGATTCGGCGTCACGATCGCCAAACGGCTGGTGTGTGCCTGCGCGCAGCCGCTTACACGGTGGAACGAAGGGGAAGGCTGCCCGTGCATCTCCTGCTGGGAAAGTATCTCCCCCCTTGCCTGTTGTGTGACACTGACATCGATGCGATTTTGTGCGTGCTGTAAAAATAATTGGGGTGAAATAGGTACTGCCCAGCTGGATACTCTTGGACTAAGCATAAGCAACTATGGATTGGGGTGCACAGAAAATGTTAGGTTGTATGTAAACTTCAGGAGTTAGTCTGCAGATTCACGGGTTTAAAAGAATTCACTGTTTTTGAGCAAATTTGTGCCACTGAGGTATGGATGTAAGTGTAGCACTGATCTCTAAGAGAAATAAAACATGCGAGCTGGAGGTACTGCAGGACAGTCTGTTTGGGTTGACTTGCGAGATGCTGATGCAAAACATGGAGCAGTAAAACTTCTCTAAGTTGCTAAACCTTCCCAACCATAGGTCTAGTTTGTTTGTTTTGCTGTCTGTTGTTTAGATAGTTTTTTCCTCTATTACCTCTTATATTTCTTCTAGGAACTTCAGCTAACTGTCTCTAATGTTACAGTTCTATACACGTGGCTTTGCTTATGAAAGGTCAGAAATAAAATGCTACTCTTCCTACTGTACACAGTCCTCATGCACTGTACTGCAACTTGCCACTTGATGAGAAAACCAGTCTGAATTACACTGGTGTCAGCTGTGAAGGAGTAATAACCTTTGATCTTGAAATCTGCTGCTGGAGGTAGTAAGGGAGACTATGCAGACATTCACCGAGAATGTTAAGATTTAACTTCTCTGCAAGCACTGAAGAGCCTGGAGAGAAAAGCATTGAACTCCGCTGGTATCTGTGATGGAAAATACTTGGTATTACCCTTTTCAAAGTGGTTTGTCCAGATGAAGCTTAGTCTCAGTTTCACAAGTCCGCACTGCAGGTTCTTTGAACTCTGTATATTGGATTTCTCATCTTCTGCTTGTGTAGAAACCTGGAGTTTTTGAAAATAGTGATACTAATTTGAACCACGACTTAGCAGTGGTGTCTGCATCTGTGAGACTAGCCTGTGTTTAAAATGCATGTGCTTTTCAACGGGCGTCGTGCCTCATGGTGGTTTCAGAGCAGCCTGCAATCTGTGTCGAGTATCTCTCTGCTGAGGATGGGGTGGGATTTCTTTGTCAGGCTTATCACATTGCTCTGTGAAGTTTTCTTGGCAATGACCAAGTCTGGTCTTTTTTTCTTCTCCTCTGTCAGAATTGGATCTATTGAACACTGTGCCCAAGCAGTTGAACAAAACAAAGGGACTGCTTGTGTGCCAGGAAGATCTGAACACGCTGTCCCTAGCACAAAAAGCCTTACACAGCCTGCCCTACCTTGGGAGAGATCCCCTCCTCTCCGTTTCTCTCTCACAACTGGGTGGGTAAACCTGACACCGTAGGTAAGAGACAAGGCGAAAAATATGCCTGAGCTTTTTGTTGTTTGGCTCTAAATCCAAAGTAACGTTATGAGTATTTCTCCTTGGTGCGTTTGGGTTAAAAATCTGGTGTGCAAATGTCAACCTCTTGAAAAACTTCTCTTTGCAGAGGGGACATTAAGGTTATGGAGCTTGTTGCGGGGCTCAGGCATGACTGGCACATAGGTGCTCTGTTCTTCTCTCTTGTGAGAGCTCGTGTGCTGGCCCTGCCTGGAGCTGCCAGGTCTGAAAGTAGAGATCACGTGGAAAAAACACTTGTTGACCAGCACACATTCTCCCCTTATTTGAGGTTTTACTGCTTAGTCATAAACTTCTGAGAAACAGTTTTGGGAGGCAGAAAGCATGTTTTCGTCTTAGAATGCAGTGTGATGAGTGATACGGATGTGCAAAACCTCCTGAAGTTGGCGTGGTGGCTGCTCCCGACTGCCGAGCTGCTGCGGGCAGCAGCACTGCAGCGTGGGGTCAACCAGCCTGGGTTGGTGTGGCCTTCACACCATGTCTGCTGTGGTGCGAGGAGAACTTAAACTGCCTGGTTAGCAGAGTGCATTTGGCACGTTAATCACTGTTGGTTTTTTAGCAAAACCTTTTTGTTGGGGGCTTGCCACCAGCAAGCCGCTCAGATGCCCTTTTCGAAGAGGCAGCTGCCTGGTATGTTTTCACTTGAGCTGATTCGGCTGCACACTTCCCCATTATGATATGTGCATCATGCAGCTTCAGATGTTGGCACTCCTGAGTGATTAACACTTCCAAGAAGTCCATTACGTCATAGGTGGGCAACCAGTTCTTTCACAATCATTTAAAATTCTTATGTCTCAAAGATAAGTGCTTTGTGTATTTTACTTAGTTGCGTGAGTATTTTGGGGCAGGGCTAATAATAGTTAGCCTTGCTAATGAAAATGTATGGCTAAAAACCACTTAGAGCTGCCATTTCAGCATCCTTGGCACTTCTGGTTAAGGCACTTTGAGAACTTAGACTACAGACAATTACTATAATCTACAAAATGTGTCTAGACAGTCTAGTCTCAGGCCAAAAGGTTGGAGTTGAATAAATATATAATTTGGGCAAATAAAGCTATTCAAACTGTGCTTATCTTGTGACACAACGGTTCTCATTAGATGTAAGTGCTATTTTATAGCTTTTTCCTAAATAATTAGCTTCTAATGATCAGTCAATAAATCTTCAAAAAATAAAGGACTCCAGACCTTGCTAATGAAGCTGAATGTTTTTGTGTTGGGTATTGTCCAAGCTGGTGTTCAAAAATTCCATGAGATCAACTATGGTAATAGAAAAAAATTATAGGACAGGATCTAGAGTATTGCTGTCTGTGACTACAATGACCTCATGGTGTAAATGAGATGTGTTACCAGCTCCCCAAGAGCCATCTTCTAATTGCCTACGTGCTAATGTGATTCTGCGGCTCCTTTCCCACCCGAACAAGTGGTACGACGAAAACTTCTGGAAGCTTTCACTCTTGTGGTTCAGTCCCTGTCCGGTGTGCCATATTTATCTATAAAAATATATAGAAAAAAATACTCATATATTAGAACTAGGGGAAAAGGCATCTTTTAGTGATATGCTGTGAGCTTTCCTGAAGTGTCAGCACATTTAAAGGTAGTTTGCAGTTGGCTAGTATTTGGCTGGGGGATTTTTTTAGCTGGCAATTTGAACTGTCTGATCTCCTGATGCTGCTGCAGGCAGCAGGGAACCATGGTGGAAGTGGGGAGCGGGGATTACTAAACCCCCCTTTTCCCTAGAGCAGGAAGTTAGTAATGTAGTTCAATCGTATTATGAAATACTATTGTACAAATATTGGATCCTAATGAATAATTCTAGAAAACCGGAGGCTCTGGGTTTAACAGACTAGTTATCTTGGCTGTGTATCTGTGTAAACAAATGTTTTAAGAGGAAGAACATGGAGAAGTTGCCTTCCTCAGGCTTTCTACCTGGCTCTTTCTGATGAACCGTGGTCCAAGCCCACATCTGATCCCAAGCTATTGCGAACCTACACGTCTGTCAACAGCTCCTGGCTTTGTAGAGAACTGAAGTGTAATAGTAAAGGTAGGGA
>NW_010390031.1:2027-9803 GCF_000710305.1 Buceros rhinoceros silvestris | reverse complement strand
AGGGAAAGGCTTTTACTACCTAAAATGGATCTTTGCTTCCTCCTTTCAGAATAAGAAAGGTATTAACTTCAGAAACTTTTGACCTTAGCTTGCTGCAGAGTTCCAAGGCTTGAACGTTTTCAGGTCCTTAAAACATGAAGTAGGAGTTAACGTTGCTGAAGTGCACTAGAGCTGCTGAAGTGAGGCTTTGTTTTACTGGCTTGTTTGGGCTAGAAGAACTTCTTATTGCATGAATGTAATTACATGGATCCAAATGTCCGTAACCTGGGCTAGACAATCTGAAAAATCTAATTAACAAGCAATTTGTTTGCCACTTGAGCCGAACTTAAAGGTTCGGATTTGATGTGAATACCTATACTCTCCTCAAAAGTCTTTCTGCCATGGAATTAAATTTCCCAATCTGCATTTCAGTTCTTCCAATACATTCCTCAAGGAGTTGTGAAGTGGCTTCTTTCTTAATAGACTGTAAATGCCCTAAATGTGGGTCTCCTTGTAGCCTCAAACTTGAAGTCTGTTGCTGACTGTTTTGATTATGTTTAAGTTCCCGAAGTGAAGAGCGCTTTTAATTCATTGTGATTCTTACCCTGTTACAGTACTTACATTTATACTGCATTACACCGTATATCTTAGGCTGTTCTAATGATTTCATGTGTGTGAGAAAAGGTACTTCAGTAACTTCTGCCCCACCAGGGGACTTTTTGAGTGTTCTTATTTCCTTTTCAGTTGTAGCTATATTCCCCTTTATCTGGTTATACACATACCTAAAATCAGATATGTACTTTTTTTAATGATGTGAGCTTTGTGAGCTAAAACCCTGAGTTTATCCTGAAGAGCTTGTGTGAGGTGCTGTGTTGAAAACTGTATGAACCTGATAAAATTGTATGGATGAAAAGGTAGTATATAGTGAATATTTTGAACATTCCTTGAATTGCAAGTGGCCAAGATCAGGATGATCGAGTACTTGGTGTGTTCATAGTTCTTGGGCATATTTATTGTGAGGCAAAAATGAAATTAAATGAAATCAAGACTCGTCTATGCTTACAGGATAGAGTTACATTTTGCAGTCGGGCATGTTTTGACTTGAGAAATTGCACAGCTGCCTTCAAAGAATTTTGTAGGTGCTTACTGGCACTAAAAGGCATTAATTCAGGGCATGACAAAGAAGCCTTGCAGACAGCGAAAAGCTCCGTTCTCTGATCTTGAGTAATGAAAGCTGCATCACCAAGAAGTATTCAAGAGGCCAAAGTTTAATGCACGTATTGCCTAAAACAGGTCTCTGTGTGAGTGTACTTGGTGTTTGGTGTGGTTTGATTTCGAGAATTGTAATTGGGAGGCAGATGTTCACAGGCTGCTGAGCTGCTAACGCCGAGGTGACATACGGTGCCGAGGGCACTGAAAGGAGACGTAAGCACGGTGCGGGTTCGGTTTGAGTTTAAAAGGTGAAAGCTGTTTCAAAAAAGCAGCAATCTGCTTTTTTTTAAAGGAAGATAGTATTTAAAAAGATGTCCGCGTGCCTTTCAAGCCATGTATTTAAAACCCCTGCTCTCATCAGTATTTGTGTTATGTGCACGTAACCAGTACCCACTCTGTCCATAATTCAAGCATTGAGGCTGCATCAGCGCTTTGCAAGACTTAGCCTAACAGCGTGTTTAAGCTTGGCAGGATGTTAACAAAAAGGCATGTAGTTCTTCGGTAAACTAGTTGTAAGAGTTAGTCTTTACCTCCATGGTTTGAACCTGAACCCAGAGGCTGCCTTGGTTATGTTTCAAAGACACTTCCTTTTCCTCAAACGAATCTGGGTGGATTTAGTTTTTTCACAGAATCTTGTGATTGTCTGTTTAGCAGTTAAAAACTCTCCAGACTTTTTCCTGTAGGCCCAACCTGTTTTGCAAGTCACACCTTGAATGCCAGGTTTGAGGGAGAAAAGAAGGGAGATTCTTGCTGTGCTGCTGCTGCAGCCCAGGTGGGGTTGGAGAAAGTAAAGCTGCTTTAGTGTAATTAGGGGAACGCCAAAAACCAACAGGAAGTTGTTTTTAGGAGTGTTGAAAGGTGTAAGGAGCTGGTGGATGTTCCCTTTCAGAGCACAAAAATCACCTTGATTTCAGTCTTTCATCTTCCGGCGTCTTAGTCCCCACAATTAGTTGATGCTCCAGAACCAGCGTGGCTCTTCTATCGCTAACGTGAGTCAGAGAACTGTGGATGAAATCTGAGGAATTTCCTGGTGTACAGCTGTCTAGAGAAATATCATTGGAAATGGGGGTGTTTATGGACGTGAGGTTCAGGTGTTCATTTAAGAAGTAGAAAAATGAAAGGTGTATAGACAGAATTCAGACGTGTATTAGCCTTCAGATTGAAGATGCTTTACCCTTTATACCCTTTTTCCCCTTGCTCCTCCCATCCAAACTCATGTTTCTCAAAACCTGTGAGGGAAGGAAAGTTAATTTTGTTTTTAGGTACTTTGGGTAATGACCACAAAAACACCTCTAAAGAAAAGAGCTGTGTTATATTTGGCTAAGAGCAATAAATATCCCCATGCACTGAACACAGATTTCATAATAGTTCTCTTTTTCTGGTGTGCTTGTTCGGTGATCTGGTATATGGAAGGGCAGGGAGTGGAGAGAGGGAGAGGAGTATGTGGCTCTGTAACAGGATTAACTGTGTTTAGTGTTTCCAGACCATGCGCAAGCTCTTGACAATCCTTGCATTGCATAAAATACCAGCGGGGAAGACTAACCTATACTTTACCAAGTCAGATGTTGGTTAGTTTTGTGTGTGGTTTTTTTTTTTTTTTTTTTTTTTTTTTTTTTTTTTTTTTTTTTTTTTTTCTATCATATCTTACTCGAAATGTAAGATTTGTATCTCTTTTGTCCTCAAATCACGTGCTGGGGGTAATCTAATGAATGCACTCAGAGGTCACCATGGGTTAGTCAAGAACTTTCATTCTCTGTTACAGTTTTCTTCTTTATCACAGAATCAGGCATGTACTTAATCACAGATAGCAGTATGATATGGATATGTAATGGTAGTTCTTCTGCATCGAGTTAAAGAACTGTTCAACTTGTGTATGAATTTCCAAAGGGTTTAACTTGTGTATGGCTCATGGCACCTTTATTTCACTAGAACTTTCTTCGGTTCAATCCTCTTCTGTTAGTGTCTCGGTTTTCCCTATCCATGAAACTATCAAGTGTTTCACACCGCTGGGTAATTGCACTGATGGTACCTACAGATGACATCCGTTTCCCTGGATAGCTATAACAAGGCTGGCACTACACATTAGGACAGCGGGAAGCAGTGTAAATTGAGGGAAGCATCATCGATTGCTTACAAGCACTGACTACCTTTTAATTTATATTTTTCAGAAGAAAGGAACCGGTACTTCCACTGTTTGTATAAGTAAAAGACAGTAACTCTTGCAGATTTGTGAGAATATGGATAATATTATGGAGGAGGATGCACCTGCCCTTCTGTAGCAGATCCTGAGTTTTGTTTCTCTGCAGTCTGGTCTTTATCAGCATAATTGTAGACCTTTGGTCCCCTGCTCTCCCTGCTGTCCAACACCGAAACGCTTCCCCTCGTTCTACCCAGCAGGACTGTTTACAGCAGCAAAGCATGCCTCTTGCTCTCTCAAGCACTTCCAGTTAAAACCATTCCGGGTTGCTGTGGGCAGCTCCCGCAGCCCTTCCGGTGCCGTTTTGTGCAGTGCCTGAGCTCTGTGCGAAGGTGGCACTCCTGCTGTCAGCCCCAACAGCATCGCTCTCCTGCTGCCCCACCCCTGCCAGTGAGACCTGGCTGGCACCATCAGGTCCTAGTGAACCACCCGCTCTTGGGGAGGTGTATGTGTGTATGTTAAGTATTTACCAAGCTTGTCAGAGGCTATTTAATTTAATCAGTGATGTGCTTTTTTGGTTTGTTGGGTGTTGTTGTTTCGGTTTGTCTGTTTTTGCTGTAACCCAGGGGCTCTGCAAACTACTAACTGCTAAATTTGTATGTTTTGCTGTGTCCATTCCTCTATTCTGGAATGCAGTCTGGGTTTAAGTTTGTGTTTCCAGAAGTCAGTTCAGTTATTTTTCTGCATGTTTCCCTTGTTTTCTAGCCAGCCAACTAAAATATTTCTAAAGAAAAGACTCGAGGAGCCGAGGCTCTTCAGTTAATTGCTTCAGGTGCTGAGGCCCTAGTGACTGCTTTGCTCCACCACAGGTTCTACTGGGTGGGTTAGTTCTGGACCTGGGGCCAGCGCAGTGCTTGAGTCAAGTGGCAGGTTACTGCCACCTATCCTCCAGGAACATGCCTGTGGTGATGTGACATTGAACCTGTTTGTGCTTCTCCAGGAGCTTAATTTAATGTAGATTAAAATTCCTTGAAACGATCTCGAACCTCCTCCGCAGCCTGGAGGGGAGAGCATGATGTGACATGGTGGTCACATTAGTATAGGCTTGGCTGCTGTGTCAGGTTTAGAAGGGCTGAAGGTAGAGGCTGTAAGATTTCCATGGGTGGCAAAGCAGTGAAGGTTACTAACTGATTTGTGCAGTCATGTAGATCTTAACTCATGGTATGAGAAGGCTTTTGTGGCGTAGCCAAGCACCTCAAAACGGAAAGGTGTCCACTTATGGTCGTACTGATTGTCCAGGGTATTAGAGTTCTGGTCTTAAACTACGACACTGACTTTGTCTGTGACTTGGAACAAATGCGAGAAATACTCGTTTAAATGAAGAAAGCTGTTTAGGAGAGAACTTGGTCAGGTTGCTGTCATTTTCTGGGTTAAGTATTTCTGATCTGATCAATGCGGCATGTGATAGGGCTGTAGCTGATACTGCTATTTATTCTATGTTCATGGTGAGGACACGTCATTACAGATCATGAATTGGACTCCACATCTGTTGAGTGGACATGAGCAGACAGATGTTCTTGGTGAAGTGCAGAGGAAATGAGGAAAAAAGCTAGAAAAGAGATGCTAGTGTTAGAGGGAGTCAAAGGAGAAACTACCAGAAGAAATACTGTCAAGTAGCACTGACAGCCTAGGAGATGTCTTGGGATCATGTATTCCAGGTATTGGGGAATGTACCCAAGTCTAAAGCTGAAGCTTTGGTGTGTAGCATTCACCAACATGTTTGTTTTAAGTTCTAACTTATAAATTATAGCTAGGAAGGATTTGGGGGCTATTTGCAATGCTGAAATTGTAGACGCTGTTTAAATCCAGAGCTGGTCTGTAACTTCAGCTGGAGGGTGGAAACCCTTCCATTTCCTTGCCTTCACTGAGTTGAAACCAAAAATTTAAACATGTGGAAAAAATTTAAATAAGCAGCTAGTGGCTTTTTGAAACATCCAGTGTATATTTAGTAAATACAAATGGAGATTATAGACACAGCAAGGATCAATATGTGTTTTGGCATGTACCGCTCCTGTAACTTGGTCATAGTGGTGTGCTTTCGGTGCGCTGGGCTGCCTCTCGTTGCATGTCCTTCAAGCTTCGTGTGAAGATGCAAGGAAGCTACATTATGCAACCAGCCTGTGGACTGCAGGTTATAGCAGCTCCCTCTTGATAGTGTCTGACTCCTCTCTTGCCTGAAAACTTAAATAGCGCTGCAGAAGAAAGTAAACCAGTGGCTTTTCAGCTTGTGGACTGTTGATGACCTTAGAGTAAATAAGAAAAGCTGTCTAAGAGCTGTGAAGCTGCGCTGGGGTTCTCTGTCGTTCCGTGTAAGATGTCTTTACTTACTTGTTTTTATTAATTTATGGAGTGGGACTGCTGGGCTGGTAAGCGAGTCCAGCTAATGGAGGAATTCCCTTGCGTATATAAAAGGCAGCATAACAAAGGGAGAAAATGATAAAGTGAAAGCAGTTTTTCACGCATTCTCCTTGCCAAAAGACTTGAGTGATTGAAGGGATGACTTAGCCGTTACTATTCCCTTAAATGGAGAAAGACTGCTAGAGCAGTGTTCGGTAGTGTCACTGTCCCTGAGCAAATAGAAACTCCTGCAAAGGTCAGGACGTAAAATGCGTTTTGAGAAGAGCGTGTGCAGGACGGGATTTGGTGGTGGGCTGCCCAGCTGAAGGGATGTAGGTGGTGTGGGGATGGGGGAGGTTCTTTGTTGTGTTTCATTTTGGGTTTTTTCCTCTGCAAAAGGGCTTACCTCCTTGGCAGGCTTTCCCATCTCTGGACATGATTGCCACAGCAGCCTTAGAAAGAGGAAACCTAGAAAACTTGTTGCATAATGTTTTGGGTAAATTGAATGGTTGATGAGACAACTGGGCCCGGCTTCTCCTTTCCCTGCTAGGAGGTAGGTGGAAAGAGCCTTGACTTTGCTAGCGATTAAGGGAGTGGTTTAACATAAGAGCACGTTCAAGTTACTATCTTCATAGAAGCTAATTATTTCCTGCAGGCAGCGGCCAACTGCAGTGGAGCCAGCTGAACGAGACTTAGCTCCTGAGATTCACCGGAGAAGCTCAACTGCTCCTAAAAGAGCAGATCTGACAGCCTGGTCTGGTCTGCACCAGGTCACCCTCGGGGGTGGTCCAGCGTGTTTTGTACCTGGAGGCATCTGCTGGAGCTTTCTGGTATTTCTGTAGCTTAGCTTTGAAGCGTCAGGACTTGCACACACAGCTTTCATAAAGGAGACAGCAGCAGGCAGGCCGGGGTGTTCAAACCCTGTGGTGTGTGCCTGCTCCTCTAATTTGTCTGGACTCGGCGTCAGTTTAAAACCAGTAGGTTGGCAGCGGTTTGCATCTGCTGGAATTGCACTCCTGTTAGTCTTTTAAGCGGTTCTGCCACAAACTCCTTGACTTCTGCAGAGCTCCTTAATGCTGGGGTGTGGCCTTGGGCTTGCTGGGCGTGCAGGCACCTTCCCACCATTGCAGGATGGCATTCAGGAGGAAAGGCACAGCCTCAGGAGTGTTTCGGGGTACACCCTGCCTTCCCTTCAGCCTTTAAGTGCTGTACAGCAGCAGTGGGGCCCATTTCTGCTCAGCTTGGTAAATACTATGTCTGCTACATCTCCCTTCTGTAAATCGACCCCGACTGACCAAGGCCCGCAAGCTGCGGTTCGCGTGCTCCCCGTGGCAAATGGTCCCAGGGCAATTTGGGAAGACTCCTGCAAAACCACCAGCTATTTCAGGCATATTAGTTTTGTCCAGTGCTTGGAGGTAAACCACAGTGCTAATTGCCTTGCAAACCTCTCCTGCAGTGGCTGTGACAGCAGATCTGGCAGCAGAGTTCCGGCGGGGGAGGAAGAAGTTGCCCATAAGAGGCTTGTTAAATGGGAGAGCTCTGGCATCTGCTTGTTCTGAATTTGAGATGTGGCTGCTGCTGGACCAGAACAACTTAGTCTTGTTCTGTGTCTCATGTCTCTACCTAGTCTGGCTCTCTTGTGTAGTGTGTGGTTTCCTTTTTTAAAAACAAACAAACAAAAAACAGATGAAAAAGGGTGGAGGGAATTGCAGAAATGCCCTGGAGATTACAGAACATGCTACAGTTCTTAGCCTTTGGACAGATAATAAGGAAAATATAAAGAATCCCTCTGAGATTATTAATTTTTTCTTTTTCTGACCCCTCTCAGTAAAAAATGTTGCCCTTATTGGATATAAACTTGCTGCTTTAGCTGTAAGGAGCTGCAGAAGCAGCTGGGAAAATCCCAGCACTTCCTAGAAATTATGGGCTCTGGGAGCAGGGCAGGAAATCCTGGAAACTTTTGAGATTCCCGGAAAACTTCTAAAGCCTACCAGAAGTTCAGAGAAACTTAGCAGAGACTAGAGACCTTAAAAGCTGCTAGAAACTAGAAG
>NW_010390031.1:0-1902 GCF_000710305.1 Buceros rhinoceros silvestris | reverse complement strand
TGCTATAGGGATGCCTGCTGAGAAGTTCTTGGAGTTACTTGAAAAAACCTCTAGAAAATGCTAGAAAATCTGTGGGAGTCCAGTAAATTCAGTGTCTCTGACAGTTTAGGAACGTTCACTAGGAACAGGAAAGCCATTACCTGCTATCTTTTTGGATAAAGTGGCAGATGGTTGTACCTGGGTAAAACCTGCTCATCTTCCCTAAGTTATCAATCCCGCGGTTTCAGCATCTCGCTGGGTGAGTGTCCTGTATGTGCTTGTCTTACACACAACCTTCTTTTGTTTTCTGCAGTCCTATTTTGTTACGGATTATGACCCGACGATTGAAGACTCCTACACCAAGCAGTGTGTGATAGATGAACGAGCTGCACGCTTGGACAGTAAGTAGCCTGGCTGCCGCGGTGCTGGCAGCCTGGTGCTGTTGGTGCCCGTGTCACATCTGTAGGTGTGGAGTGTCGCGCAGCGGTGCAGCAGGTGGGGTTTGTGGAAGTGTGCAGCTGGGAAGAGCTACCTACCTCTGTTTTAGTAATGAGATACCTGGGATTTGACATGCTTACGCCTTATATGTAAGTGTCTCTCTTTAAAGTAAATTGGACATTTTTTGAGAATTATTTCTGATACCTTATTGCCTACAACACTGGGAGAATTCATACAGCTCTAGGCAATTACTTGGGTGACGTGGTGGAATGAGGAACACGTGGCTTGGCTGTTCTGTGCTGCCTCTCCCACGTGCAATATAAATGCTTTGCTTTAGAAGTGTCGGTTCTCCCTTGTCAATGGTTTCTTTAAGGACAAACCAGAAACTCTCCCACCCACCGTGCCCAGGTCTCTTCACGACCAGCTGAAGCAGCTGGAAAATGCTAGAGAACTAGCAAAAGTCCACCAGACTTTGTTGTTCAGTTTGTTTGGTAGGTGTTGAATTGTTCAGTTGGTCCAAGAAATTGTTGGGAGTCATAGCAAAAATCCAGTAGTGTCTGTGAAAAGTGATTTCTGCATAGTTACAGTGCGAGGAGAGGTTCTCACAAGATCTGTTAGGAAGGATTTTTTTTCTCAGTCTACACTCTTAAGAATATGAACTGTAGTAATCAATGTTTTGCTTATGTTCAGTTCTGGATACAGCAGGACAAGAAGAATTTGGAGCCATGCGTGAACAGTACATGAGGACAGGGGAGGGTTTTCTGCTTGTTTTCTCAGTCACTGATAGAGGAAGGTAAGCCTGATGTCAAGTTATTAAAACAAACACATTGCAATTAATCTTGAATTGCTGCTTATCCTTTACTGAAATAACCTCAAACAGAAACATTAAGTACGCGCTCACTTTTGGATTCTGTGGTGTGATGCTCTTTCAGTACTGGTGAAAATCCATTTTAAACCCGTCCCTTGTTGAAGTATATGCCTCTTGCCATAGATGACTTGAAAGCATACACAAAAAAGTCAACTCAATTCAGGCCCTTCGTTACAGTCCAGAATGATAGTTTCCTGGAAGTGACAGAAATTTAGACTAAGGGCAGCATGCTATGACGTGTGAATAGTTCTTAGAAATATCCCCTTGCCGTGCGCTCACCAACGAGTGGCTGGCTCTGGATTTCTGTACGGGTGTATCCAGTTCAGGGTGTGTCTCTGCACTCTTTTGCAGGAGTACTCACTCTGCTTACTCCCATGAGCTGATGGAACCTGCCTAACTGACTGACCTCAGTTGCGATGGAAACGTATCTCTTCAGAAGCTCTCGAAGCTTGGTTAGGTAGCTCCTCGTCATTTTAAGAATAGGAAACTGCCGTGTATATACAGGCAATCACTTGGTGATTTGGCTGTGATCTTCCTCCTTTGAGTGTATCAGATACGTAACAATAAAGAAGTGCTCAGGAATCTGTCCTTTCACTTGTTTCAAGCACCAACAAAAG
>NW_010390030.1:0-19369 GCF_000710305.1 Buceros rhinoceros silvestris | reverse complement strand
TAAAATTAAAGAAATAACACAATATATATATACTATATATATATACAATAAATAAAAAAATATATACAACACCAATACTGAATCCACTCACACACACCCCCTTCCACCAACCCCACCCTCCCCTGATAGCAATCACATCACCATCACCACTGATGCTGTGGGCAGGCACTAAGGAAGTCTCAGACTGGATTCAGCGGCAGATGGGAACCAGAGTCAGGAGCTGGATTCTGAAATGGAAGTCAGGAATGCATGGATGGAATTGAAGCCAGAGTGGAGAGAGCCCTCCTAAGACACCAGCTGTCGAAGAAGTGGGTTTTACCCTTGTGATCCCTTCGCTTTATACTGAAAATGACATATATGGGATGGAACACCTTCTTGGTCAGTGTAGGGTCACCTGTCCTGTCTGCTCCTCCCCGCAGGTCCAAGCCTCTATTTTACTGCACCCCCAACGTGCTACACAGGACTTAGCAGCGACCTTGGTCTGCACAGCAGAAAGTTTAAGCAAGAGCCTTTCTGCACACCAATCTCTGGTGTTAACAGTGAACATCGAGTGTTATCACTTCTAGAAGCAGACACTGTCTGCAAAAATATGCCATTAACTTCAGACAGTGCAGGTACTTAGCAGAGACTGAGCTGGAAAGTGAAATCTCGGAACAGAATTAGTTCTGTTCTAACTCCAACCAGGATAAGAGATTAATTTTAAAATCCAGATCTGAAAATCAATAAAACTGCATTCTAAATTCTTAAAGCCTGCCTCAACCTTTTCCTGGTAGGCTTCGTGGTGATCCTTGTTAGAGTTTGTTATTCAGAGGGGCAAGGAAAGCGGGTATCATTCCCATTAAAACCAGCCAGTAGAGCTGTATGATAGGCTGGCCTGGTAACACTTCAAGGTGATATGGTTCTGCTCTAGAAAATTAAAGGACTTTGTCATAATCTAAACCCAGTTTAACCAATTAATACTTGCTCTACTCATTGAGCTCCTTCTTGGAGAATTGGTGTTTGACTAGAATACATGTATTTGTAACCACCAGATTTCTTCTGCAATTTTAAATCCAGTGGTTGTATGACTGGTGTCAATGGTTTCACCGAGGCAGCCAAGTCCAGTGACAAAATCCTTCTCTATTTCCAACAGAAATAAGAGAAGGGAGAAAAGAATTTGTGAGACCTCTGAATGTGTTGGAAAACTGAAACAAAGTTTAATAACACTATAAACAGAAATATATTAAATACAAAGGAAAACCAGTGAGGTATTAAAGGTTTTTGTGTGGGATGGAGGGGAGAGGGTTAACCGCGGGTCAGGAGAGAAAGCAAACCGAACACTGCCGCAGTGCAAAGATGGCAGCGGCCACGTGGTTTCCCATGGAGGCAGAACAAAGAACCCGCGGCAGCTACAAAATGCCAAGACACCACATGTAAAAGCAGAATGTGCACAATTCTACCAGTCTGATCGTGGAATTGAGGCAAAGCAAAAGCAAAAATGGTGGAGGCGAAAACGGCAGGTAGGAAACAGCTCCGGGCTCCTGGCAGAGAGAGGGGTCGATCCCTGCACGGCGCTTGGTCAACTTTTCCGAAGTGGCAGCTACTTGCCGAAGCAGTGGCAGGAGGCTTCCAGCTGAAAACAGCAGCGGGCAGGCAGCTCCCTAGGTGAAGCGGCAGCGGCAACTATCGCAGTGGTGGAGACAAGCAGGCAGGCACGCTGTAGCTAGAACACAGCCAAGCCGAGAGCAGGCAGGTCTGCCAAGCCGCCCACAGATCGAGAGAGAAGTTTCTCCGGTGCCGTCCGGGGTGGAAAGAGGGAGAGGCAAGCATGGCTGTGCTTCTTAAAAGGACAGAGACTGGAAACAGAAACCCACCAGAACTTTTTACCAATGAGGTGCCGCAGACGTGACATGCTAGGGAATAAATTCAATTGGTCAGTTTAAAACAAAGCTTCTGAAATAGGAGAAGTTTTGTTAAACGGTGACACTAGTGTTTACGTGGGAAGACCCACAGTGGTTGTGACAGGTAACCACTAATCTTTTAGAACTCCATACTTCAGACATTATCTCTAGAAGATAACAACTGAAACTTCAGCTGAGAAGAAGCAAGGTCTAGGAAAATGGCAAGACAAAGTTGTCCACAAAGCTTCCTTTTTCTGTGGTGGTATTTCTGCTTTTCATACTGTCTTGTTGTTACTACAGTTTAAAAAGATATATGAAAAGCACTGGTGAAGCATTTGTTATTATTAGGTACAAGGTGTGAACTTTAAGGCTACGCTGACAAAGACTTAACTTGATACTACACACAAAGTAGTAGTGCAAGTAGATCAGCTGCTGCCTTGTATCTGAATGAGTCTGGAGGATGAGAAGAAAATTCTTCCTACAATCAAGGTATGAACTTGTTTTACCTGAGCATGAACTGCAAATTTTGGTTCCCACCCTCACTCCCCAAATGTGCAAAAAGAGTTTGTGTATTAAAACAAAGTCTTGTTTGTTTGATTGTTTTCGGGCATGAGTCTGCTCTTGTACAGATTGTGTGGTTCACTTGCCACATCTAAGCTGTTGTAAAGACTACCTTAGTAGTATTATTCTACCTTATTCTACCTTAGAATAGTCTTACAAGACTATAGGTATGCCATGTATCCATGGGACTGTTCTATCTCCCTTTTAAAGAACGATCAGCCATAAGACGTGCCAGTTTTTGTGCCAATATAAAAATGGTGAGAATGGAAATTAGGCCACTTGATATTAAATTGTTTCTGTTTGTGATGGGATCTATCGGACCATTTCTGCAGCCAGACTGTTAGAAGCTAGGTTTATACATTTGAAAACAGATTAGACAAAGAACTGTAGATGTAGAATGATAAACATGTTTTTATTGGCATGGCAGTAGGCTACTTATTGTAATTTCAGTGGCCATTTGAGATGATTATTTTTGTCAGTAATATGTAATTTCACAGGGCCAGAATATTCAACACGAAGCTGCAGAAAAGACAACAGAGGTTTTCCAAAATAAGTCCCTCTCATGATATGCCAGAATTTGCGTTAACTGCAATGACCAATGCATTAACTGAATGACTAATCCCCATTTGAACAACTACTTATTGCTGGCCAACCACTGTAATAATTTTTTTCAGATGAGACTTCAGTAATCATCAGATTTATGGTTTCTCTTTATGACAATGTACTTGCTTGCTGAAACTTCAGTCAGAAGTTCCAATTGCCCGTCTGGTAACATTAAAATATTCCTTATACCAAGATTAAAATTTTTAGCAATATTTCACAATATAGGAGATATAAAGATCATTCCAGCTGTGCATTGTGCACACAGTACCTAATTCTGAATTTTCTTTTATGATGTTTCATCTTGTTGCTCTTAGCATGGCACTGAATGTTCTCAAATTGAAATCTGATCAGTTTTCGTTTTGCTTTTTTCAGTCAAGTATGCTGTAGCTATCCAACTTTCTAAGCAGAGTAACTATGTATTGTGCCAGTTTTCAATAGGTGTATGTTCCATCATGTTTCTTAAAAGCTCTAATTCTCTTTGTGGATCTTTTCAATTCCACTCTATTGTATTTCTGATGAGGCAAAACCATACAATATTTCATATGAGGGTATCCTATTGTGCAGCACAAAGAAGCCTCATCTCTTCCAAATAATTTGTTTAGGCTTTTATTATTATTACTCTATATTAATTTTGCTTCATTTACTAGTCACAGAAAATAAGAATTTCCCAGAATTCTTACTTCACAGAAAATAAGAATTTCTGTTGAACGCAATTGGGACAGTATAAATCTGTTTGCAGTTAGGTGGAGCGCCTGGAGAGTAAGAATTCAAGCAATTATTCCTCTGAATATTTCATTGAAAATGTAACTTTTCTGGCACATTAAACCATTTGTTTAGCTAAGGGGAGTTGGACAGTATGTTGGTGTTTTTTTGTTTGGCTGGTTAGTTTGGGTTTTTTTCTAAGACAGGATATAAATAAATTACTGTTTGTGGCTCTACCACACCTGCCATAATTAACATTGCAGTGGGAAATCATTTTAGACAGCCATAGGGAACAGACCTTGGTCTTCCTGTGTCTTTTGGCAGCATACAGTATCATTGCATGGCAATAAAATACCGTTTCTTTACATAGCTTTATTTTTGCCTTTCTTCAAAATGTTGCTCTTTTTTGTTCCCCAAGGTACTTTGTTCCCCAAAGTACTGCTCCTCAAGGTACTTTTCATATGTCATTAGGGTGAATATATTGTTGTTTTTCTTTCAGCATGACACATCCTACACTCTTTAGTCTTTTCCTGCATTCGGCTATTTAAACTTAAGTCATGATCTTGCCAACAGGTGTCCATAAAGCAAACAGAAGAGCACGCATGAAACAGCAGTTTTGCTGTGGTAGTTACCAGCACACATGATAGTTGTGACATGGCTCAGGATCCTGGCTGATGGGCGCAGGTGACGATATCTTCGGTGTTTAGCAGAACGTCCACTGTGGTCGTATGGCTACTGTGTGAAAAGACTAAAAGACTGAAAGATTCAAGCAAACTATTTTAACTTCAATTACAGGTTTCCTATACCACTATTGCAGGTTTTCACCAATATAATGCAAGAATGCACTACCATATAACAACTTAAAAGCAAGAATACCCTACAACGACCTAAAAGGGCAATAAATATTATATATGTGTTAGTTATTTTCTAGAGAAAATATGTACGCTTACAAACTTACAGCATGCTAAATATTTGCTTGCCCCTCCAGGCAAGGACTCTCAATCCCAGAAAAGCAACCTTGGCCAATGTTCTGACCCAGAGGGAAAGGTCTCCATACAGGCAAGTCATAGCTGAGTCAAATGAACAACTCCCTAGGTTTTGTCTTTTTTCTCAGAACCCTCTTTAGCCAGGTGGTCCCATACTGCTACGGAGAAGGGAAGCACATGTGCTTCCTCCACCTTAAGGTATTCTCAGTAGAATAGGCTTTCAGGTTGCCAAGGGTCTTTTGAAAGAAAGAGCATTCTTTTGGCAGCATTCGTGGCTTGTCTTTCCTACCTCATGTCAGCGTGAACAACTAATAGGCTCATCAAACTCAAAATCAACTTCGGCTTGTTCCCATCCCTGTTTGTGTTACTGCCCCTGATGGCAATCATTTGAGAAATGGCAGTATTTTTGATGTTTTATCAGTCCACCCTTTTGCAAGGTTCCTTCTAAGGTTATTAAATGATATTCAATATATTGTGAGGATTTTGGGTGGGTTTTTTGATTTAGAAATATGTCTAAATAAAATTATTTCATTTATTACTTTAAATATCTTGTTACTACGTTGATCTGGTTCCTTTGCAACTTTTCTGTTTTGTTTGTTGCTATTTTTGCTGTTGAATTTCCTGATCATTATAAGTTAGTAGAGCTTTGAGCAAAGGTTTATGTGTTTTCTGACCTCTCTTTTCAAAACATGTTTTGGAGAATATTTTCAATACCTTTTAATACCATAAATTTCCTAAGAGAAAACTTGCTTAGATTAAGTACTTGTAGCTTTACTAACAGATTTTGAAAGCACTTCGGGTTTTTTGTGATCTGAGAATATGTTTGGTGACTTTTCTTTGGCTTTGGGTATGTACCCCACAATCTAGAGAAAAGATGTTTTCGTATCATTTTGTGATGGGTCTTTCATATTTTCTGTTGGTTGGGATGCAGAAGCCTTTAGAATGTTTCAGTGTATTCTACCACACAGGAAAGGGTGGTACACCTGTCAGCAGCCTTTGCTGATACTGTGGCTTGCAGTGCATTGCTTTGTGTCATGGAAAATGGTATTTATTGATTGTGCTGACAGTGGCGGTAAATAGAGGTAAGTCTGTTTTACATTGCTGATGAGAATGTGTATCTCATAACTCTTGATGCACACTGGCTTCAAATCACTTTTCCTTATCCTTTTCCCCCATTTAAACCAAACACGTGTTTCTATTTCACTGTATGAACATGAACTAACTCAGAGATGAAATACGAGAAGTCATTTTTATTCCAATTTTTTTTTGACATATAAGTCTTGTTGACTTCTTAGTAAAAATTAACAGCTACAAATTCCATTTCATCTGTGAACCCGGTTATAGATTGCATTATTCACTCAATTGACTGCAGCAGTTAAGACGATTACCATCTGTGATCTAAATATATGTTTATATTGGAATGCAGAAAGTATTTCATTATTAATGCATTCATATAAATCCAGCTCTCATTTAAATGACAATCAATTCACTTTATGACAACCAGAGTGTGTTCCAGTTCTTGCTTCTGTTTGATCATTGTGTGCAAGTTGCAGCCTCATTTAAAATGTCTTTGAATAAGGCTTACAGGTGTGCATTAATCTTGCATTTTCCTAGGTAGATCACATGCCCATGATAGATGTAAAATCATACACTAAAATATTCATGGCAAGTTTGTGTAAAGGAACTGTTAAGTATTGTATTCTAATCAAGAGGAGAAAAAGCATTTACTTCGCAGTATTTGGAATAACAGTTTATGCATGTGATTTCTCAAAGCTGTGGAGAAGCCATTGTTATTGATTTAAACAAATATTCAGTCAAACAGAATTCTTGGAGGTTTCTCGGTACTTAAGGACCAAGAAGTGTTCTCTAGTTTCAATCTTGTTTCATCTTTATTTTCAATAGATTTTAAAATGCATCTTTAAAGCTAGATGGATTTTATACTACTATAATTTTATTTTCTGTGTCTCTGCCATGATAGCATATTGGTTCACTTTTAAAAAGTCAAGCAGAGTTAGTACAATTTACAGAGTTAGTATGATATTTAAATATATGAATTTCCTGGTCTCTCTTTCTGAAATCTTTGCATTGTTGTAGAAAACTAAAGAGACTGGGAAACTGCATATTTCCTACAGTGGTAAGAAGTCTCTCCAGCTGGTAATAGGTGGAGCCAATGGTGTTATAATGCCCTCTCAACATCTCTGAAGCTGTCTGTGGTCAAAAGCGATGCAGGAAGGAAAAGGGTGCACTGATGGGATCATCATGCTCATGCCTAAGAGAGTAGTCCTTTCGAAGCATAGGCATCTAATAAATGTAACGTGCGTCCTTGAAGGTCTTAGGTTGTACTGAAGCTTGATATTCCTCAGAAGTTTGTTTCTGCCATAAGTAATGAATCCATTCTTTATCATTCTCCCCTAAAAGATTTGCCAGTTCTTTCTTGATTACAGCTCCTGTAACTGCTCATGTTTAGGAAGACTGTAACTTAGGTTGAGTATCAAGAAAACTCACTGCCCCTTCCTGTCTAATTAATGCCAGAATTATCACAAAACTATGCCCCAGGAATAATGCATATAGGCCAATTAAATGAAACCACTGTATTAGTTCTCATTAGTTCTCAAGTGTAGTGGGCCTGTCTACTGCTGGATTCATTTAAGAGGTAGAACTAACAGAGTCCAACTGAAAGTTCCTGACTGTGAAAAGACGTATTGATTTGATATATCCATTTCAATAAAAGAAATGTCTTGAAAATAATAGGCCCTTAAATGTTTTACTGAAGTAATGATGGCAGATGTGGAAATCTATTCCTCTGTGAACATGACTCCATCAATGTTTGTAAAATGCTAGAAATGTGTAAAGCTACATCAGCCATATAACCGGAAGAATAAAGCGAGCACAAGTGCTGAGACATCCAGTTCACTGCAGCCTTGCGAGCTCAGCTTCAAAAATGGTACAGAAAGAAATCACCACTGCAATGGGACTTCCAGTCCTGAGCAGGTAAGTCTGTTCAGCATAGCCTTGCTTAACTGTTCAGATCCTAGCCAAGCTGCTAGGAACCTATAACTGCGCTCTTCATGAGCTTAAAACCGATAATCCACAAAATCAATTTGTTCTCTCAAGAAGACATCTTGAGATGAAAAGCTGAAATTCAGCTTGCTTATAGTTATTAAACCACATATGGTGCTTTTCAGAACAGCCAATGGACAAAGTAGTCCAAGGTGGGATTTTCAAAAGTGCTTAAGGCATTTAGGAGCATAACTGACAGTAAAAGTCTATGGGATTTATGCTCTTACACGCCTCTGGCACTTGATTAAAAAAATCCAATTTCAGCAGATGGTGCTATGGACTGTTACTGGGATTTAAGTTCTGTTGATTCAGCTATGACCTGCTGTTGTGGACCTGCTGTTTCAGCTCTCTCTGCAACTCTCATCCTATGTTGGCCTATTTATGCAGGCGTTTTCAATGACCACTGAAGTTACATCATGCAATGGAATGCCCTATCTGCCTTTGTATTTCTTTTGAAAAGATCACCTTCTGACTGAACATTTCATGAAATGAAGACTATGTCTTCGAATAGCTTTATGATGAGCCTAGCATATACTTGGGTTTTGATTGTGAATAAATCCTCAATTCAAACAACAATATTGCCTTTCTTCATGAGATTAAGATGCTTTGATTGCTCTGTGCATGTGAAGACTTATTTTCTTTTATGGAATAATTTTAATTGCTGTTAATATTTTTTTATCTTAACATTTTTGGTGCTTTAAGTCCCAATACCCTATTAATGGTATGGTCTATGGATTCATAGTTACACAGAGGAATAAATCTCACTTGAGAATTAATGCAATAGTGAACATACAATGGCATGTAGAGTATTTCACCTCTAGGCCACTACCTTGAATTTGACTCAGAGACTATTGAAAGAACCTAATTTTCCTCTGACAGTTCTGTGTTGGCTTATGTTGCAAAAATAACCCAACCACCAGCTTCCTGTGCTGCTCCTAATATTGAAGCAGAGATACATTAAGACTCTTGTTTGTATGTTTTCTTCACCCACAGTCCCTAGTTCTTGTCTGTGCATTGCAAACTCTAAACCCTTCAGTGGAAGGTTTCTCTCCCTCTGCCGCTTTTGCATATCTAGTGCAATAGTCACTATTCCTAATTTGAGAAGCTGAACATGGGGTTCAGTTTTGCAGGAAGATTAACTAACAGTAAATACTTCGGGGCATTTTCTCCATCAGTGCATAGCAGTTTCAGCAGGCAGCAGTGTGTGACACAATACAGTTGTCATGTCACTTTTACAAGAACTAACCAGGGACTAGAGGTTTTCACCTGTTTTAGGACATTAACTGAGAATTACTTTGTGGAATAATTAACTGAATATAACTCAAATATTGGCTGAGAAACACAAAAATGGAGGGGGAAAAAAACGAAAAACAAACCCAAACTTCGTCAATTCATATATTTTCCTAATAGAATTCTGCCATAGGAAATGGCTCAACCCAGCTAAGATCAATTTTGTTTAAAAGGGATATAAAATGAGGAAGTAATATGAATGACATTGTTAGGAGAAGCCTGCTGGAACTGAGCACTAGCAAAGGGGAATTCTGGAATCTCTCTTTTTGTAGAGACTTTCTTAAAAGTAGAAGACAAAGTAAACTAATCTTTCAAAATTTAGATGAGTCACTGTGTCACTATTCTTTTGAGAAAAGGGAAGTTAAAATAATTCAGGTGCAGAAGAACTACACTTACTGATTCCTTCTTCAAAAAACCCGAAACACTATATTATTCAAGGAATTAGAAGGTAACTTTGTTGTCAGGTCAGTGAATTGCTGTCAAATCACCAAGCTACTCTGTTGTATATTATCTTCTTTTTATGGCTTTTGTGTTGTCGGACGTAAGTCAACTTCTCCCCCAGTTTACTGGTAAGAACAACAGAATGGTGTTTATGTTTGTTCATTTACATTCAAATTATGTATCATCGTGAAGGACGTATAGCCAAGCACAAAGCACATACTTTAATGTATAAATGGTACTATTGTACTCTATACTCCTTGAACATCACATGCTGACATTACTTTCCATTTTTAAAAGAAATAGGTATTTTTATGTTGACAGTTCCTTTCACAGTCCATTTTGTCACAGTACTAACACTGCTTCAGGTCTGCCTGTAGTTTATTGATGTTACAACTTTGCTTATCAGAAAGAGTTTGTTATTGCAAAACTCAGAAAATATAAATACAGTAATTACATGTAATGATTAGAAAGCCTTGTACAATGAAGCAAGGATTTTAATAAATAGCTGAACATGAGCCTGATAGCCCACTTAATTAATTACTAAACTGTGGAACCACTGCAATTCATATGTCAATCCAGGTTCTTTTATGGAAGTGATCTGAATCAATTGCTAATGAAATTGAGAAATTCAGAAGCAGTTTTCTGACTTTCAAGTGACAGGTCTCATATTTAACTCAAGAAAAGTGACAGTTATTGACAACATAAAAGTACTGTGAATTATTTGGCAGATCATACGAGAATTACAGCATCAACCTATTGAAATAGGCAATCAGTGTGCAAATAAACAGTCATAATGACATGTTTAGCAATCTATGATGCTGCTTAAAACATGAGAGAGTCTGCCTGCAATAAACCACGGACATAATCATGCAAGTAAAACAATATAATTTCAAGAATTATCCCACTTTGCCACACAGACAAATTTACTCTTACTACATTTAAAACTGTAATCCTTTAGAAATTATTATAATTTTTATTAAATCAATTACTTCAGACTGCCAAAGTAGTTTCATGGGTAATTCTTCTTTTTTTAATGTAATTAACATGTTTACTCTTACTCAGTTACTTGAATTTAATTGATCCTGTTGTTGAATTTGTTTCCTTAACTTTGCACTTCCAGCTACACTTTCATTAATTAAAACTTCATTCAAATATAAAGAGATGGTTATTTTGTGTTAATGAACTATCAGTGGAAAATGCACTAATCAATAATTAATTTAATTAAGGTGTATGTGAGACAACATCTCTCTATAATTAAGAGAAAACCATGTAAGACATGCATATGTAAATTTTCATTAATAAGTTTGTTAGGAATTTTAGATCATGTTGGTTTATGGATTTACATAAGATGCAGAAAATTAAAGTGTTTGTCAAAGAGATTCTGAAATACACATTAAATGCAATCCTGAGTAATTTTGACAGCCATGTAGTAAATTTAGGCAATTGAAGCCGCTCTAAGAATGAGAATGTGCCTTTGTGGAAATGAGATAAAAATATGCAGGAGATTTCTTTTAACCTTTGTGAGTCAGATATCTAAAACCCCTATGAGATGAAGATACATGCAACAAAACATATTGTATACTTGAAAAATGTGCCTTAGAAAAGATCAAGAATAATAGAAGTATTTTTGCAATTCCACAGTTAAAGCTGGATCATCCCACTGACATACTATTCAGGCACCCTACTTATTAAGGACTATGTTCTATTAATATTCATGAAGTTATCTCATTTGTTCATTGTGAATGATTTTTTTTTTGAGAATTTACCAATGAATCTTTCTGTTTAATGGTGCTGCTAATCTTTTGCTAAACTTTTAAATTCCAAATGAGTAATAATCTTCAGGTTTCCTGTGTGTTCAAAATTCATTGCAGTTTGTGCTATTAAAGTTTATTTGACCTAATAGCAACTATTATTAGCAAGGTATTTCAAATCCTTATATAATTAAAATTAATTTAAAAGACAATCTCTTCCTTGGATTTCCTCATCATATTATACCTACCAGATGTTCAGCACAAAACCTTGACTTTATGGAAGACTTCTAAAATTAGGTACAAATCTGACTCTCAGTCTGAGAGTCTGTAAATTAGAACTTCATTATTGTATATTAACAATTGCTGATGAAAAATTTTACAGGTTAAGTAATTGTCATGAAGAATAGTGCTGTTTTTCATAACAGAGTCCAACCATAGTTGGAGATTATGCAAATAGGAGATTGAGAGATTCACGATGATGAACGAACGTCTTTTACAAAGAGCAGCCCCTATTCTGGATCCATGTCAAATTTTTCAGTTGATTTAATGTGCATGTTTTCCCTCTTTTTGTTGAAGCGCATCAATAGCTGTTCTGTCATTATCATTTATCAAGAGACCTTCAATGGAGAACTTTAGTAGTCTTGGGAGCATGCAGTTCTTGTAAAGCAAAAATAAAAATGGGTTTTTTTTTCAGACTTCAGACTTCTATGTAAAAAACACGTAGAAAAGACTATGTAAAAAACACGTAGAAAAGAATCAACAGTTCAAGCTGGTGGTGATTGGTTCAGGCTGTGTATCCTTTAAAGAAAGTTGGATCTGGAAGGCCAGTGTTTCCAGCTGGAACAGATTACTGTGATCAGCACATTCTGTCTGTCATTTCAGGGAGAGGGAACATTTCTGAGTGAGAGTAGGCAGTATGTTATAAGATGTCTCACATTTTGATTTCATTGCTTTTACAGTTTGTGCAAAGTGTGTTAGCTGACAAGGGTACTGCACAAGTAAAGGCCTTGACAGTTGCTGAATTTTTCAGTGGACTTTTTTTCCTCTACTGCATTCAAATACCTCCAAATTAATTACTTTGTTTGCCAGGGGTTTTGTTGTTGTTGTTGTTTTTGTTGTTCTTATCAGAAGTTTAAAACTGCAGGCCAGTAAATATCATGTTAGCACTGCTTGTCACAAAACACAGGCTTTTTGTTAAGCTCACAACTGAGACCCTGGGACTTGTTAGGACCTCTCTGGACTTATTTTGGCCTTCCTAGAGAATTATTTTAACTTGTAACATCTTATCTAACAATTGGGTGACTATTTTTCTGATTTGTTTCAAATTTGGCCCAGCACAAAACAATTGGTTTTTAATTCTTATTATTGTATATATTTTTGTAACTGATAGACAGAAATAGCAAATAATTGTTCAATGTTGGATGAAGTATCTATCACCCTAGAATAAAATGGAGCATGGAAGAATCTTTACTCAGAAGGTGTATCTTCATCAGGAGACTAAGCATAGCAGGAGAGCACAGGTACTGGCCTGGAATGGTGCCCAGGCTGTAAGTAACTCACCAGGTAGTTGTTGGAGTATTGCACCTTTGGGAGAGTGCAACTAATTTAGGGCTAATAAAGGGAATAAAGAAATACGTAATTAACACTCTTTATATAGTAAATTCAGATGTAACATGAAGAACAATGAGAACATGAGGAACAATGAAGAAAGAGGTAGGTGTGAAAATATTTTAGGAAATGAAACCCACCTCTAAGTCAATCTTAGAATGAAGAAGAAAAATTCATCAATATGAACATTGTGCCCCTTACAGCAAAGAGGAAAACAAAACACCTACTGTCAACATCTTAATTCAATTGAGGAGGCTGGTAACATCAAAATCTTGCCATAATACACACTGCTGACATAAGTCCTCAACTTCATGATATGGAAGAGTAAGTATGACAGCAGAGAAAGGGGTAGATATGGGGACTGTGTATAATAATTTCAATTGTATTATTAACATTTATTCTGTATACTGTTTTTTATTTTCTTTTCTTTTTTCCTATCCCTTATTGTGATAGTTAGACTTGAGCTAACAGTAATTCTTTAATTAGACTGTTGTTATTTTGATTACACTATTCATTCCCAGCTTTACATACAAAGTGAATTGCTTTTTTGCCTGTAACAAGATTTTTGAGTTTAACAACTGAAAAACAGGCTATATTAAGCACTGACAAAATAAAAATGTCAGTGATGTCCCCTACAAGATGGAATCTGGTTGTCTTCTGCCTCGTCCAAACTCTCCAAACTGCCATGAAGCTTCATGATAACAAAAGTAGAAAGAGACTTACAATTGCACTGACCAGTGACTAAATATTTTGGTTCAGCTCCATGAGCTACAATACTTCAATTTAGATCAATTTAAGTGAAATCTGATGAATCTATTGTAAATTACAAGGTTTGGGGTTTGTTTTGGTTTTTTTTTTTTCATTTTGGATCATAAACACGAGCTTTTGATTAAAAAGTTTATGTTTCAATGGAAAATTACATTTTGGGGGAATCATTTCAGTAGAATCTTTATTTGCTTATTAAAAAAATTTGGCAGAAAATACCCCAGTCAGTTCTACTACCAGCATAACATTTATATATAAAACTAAGTCATACTACAAAATACACGAGTAACACTTACAAGTCCATATTAGTAAACAAGTGAGCTGAAATGGTTTTAAAAGAGGCATTTGGAGGTAACTCAAGTAGTTCTCCTAAGAATTAGCTCACTCCTGCTTTGTAAGGAAAGCATGTTACAGAGTGTTAAATTTACAGTATCAGAGTAAAGGGGTTTTTTTAAATAATTTATATCAATACAGAATAAAGGCGATATTTATTTTCACACCTTAGGGATAATACCTTTTGTCTCAGGAAATGCTGCAAACATATGGGAAGAAATTAAAAAAGTTTTACAATACAAGAGTTTAAAATGAAACGTTAGTGATACCTGTTTGGTGTAATGAAATAATTGCATGCCACACTTGTGCATTTATTGTACAGGTGAGGTGCTTTTTTCACCTCTGAAAAGGTTTCAAAAGTTAATTTACCTCTTTCTGAATGAGGTGTTTAAGATGTAGGGAGAATTAATTGTCCTCATTAGCTTTCTTTATATCTCAGTTTTGGAAGGAGACTTCACAAGTAGCTTGTGGCTAATTTTAAATTACTTATATTAGGTGACATGAATTTTCACCTATATTGTTTGCATATTCAGTGTATCATTGGAAGTAATTTACACTAACAACAACTGGAATTTTTTTTTTCAAGTTTTTTCATGTTGATGTGATAGCTTAAGCAATAGCTTGAAAAACTGCTCACATTACTTCTCTGGCCAACGGCCCTGAATCAGCACACTCACTATTATATGATTCTTTTTTTTTTTACATTAACAATGCAGTCTTTTGGATTGGAGTCTCTGTGTAAGCATGGATTGATGAGTGTTATGTTATTTTAAAAAGGATGGTATTTACTTAGAAACGTTACATAGCCACATGCTTATACTGTGAAAAAAATATGTATAGGCCTTCTTTTTTACACCTCATGAGAGGAAATATTGCAAGGTTTCTATTTCAAAATGGTGTGATTCATTATACGTTATTTATACTGTGTAGCTTAATTTTTAAAAATAGTTGTGCAATTTATCCCCCAACTCCTCTCCACTTCGTTACATCATAAGTTTCAAACATTGGTCAGTATTTTTCCAGGAAGCTCTTAACCACAGTACTAGACAAGACTGATTTCTAAGTGCATATTCTGAATCTCACGTCCCTGTTCAGCTTTTAAGTTACATACTAGCCCTCCTCCAGCATCTGAACCTGTTGTTTAAAGTGGGAAGTAATACTGGAAATTGCATTATTGCAAGATTGTAACTAACTCCATAGCTGGAACTGAAAAACTGATGCAGAGAGCTGCATTTGGCTGGTTTTATGACCTACATTCAAGCTCAAGTCATCTCCTGTAAAGCCCTGGGGTGATCTGACAACATGGGCCCATAAAGGTTCCATCCAAAACTGAAAGCTTTGTCCCTCTGGCAGGTCTGCTGAGTGACTGAACCCCCATCCACAGCCATCTCTTGGTAAGCTCCCAGCTGGAGGGAAAATGTTCCTAGGTAATTGCACTCCCAACTTGAAGAGTCCCAATAGCTTAGATCCAGGAATATCTGTGATACCAAATACTTGCTGTATTCTAAGAATATAGGTCTTCTGCTCAGCTCTGTTAAACTCCAGCTTGTCAGTTTTCAGGTCTGCATTCAGTTGTATTTGCATCTGTTTTACATAAAGGTTGACTTGGCACTTGAAATACAGAGGCTTTTCCCTGCAGCATGTCTCAACATGCTATAAATACTACTTTAGTACCAAAAAACCCAAAAAAGTCTTCCTATCACCACAGAGATTGCAAGGTTTGAGCACTCACGGCTCTACAATGTCCCCCAGTGAGAAATGGAACTCAGATGTTACCTGAAATTCATGTAATAGTAATTTCAGGACTCTGCCTGAGCTAAATACTTAATGTACCTGTCATCTCAAAGTCACATTTAGCACAGGGGAAAGGATGTATATGTGTGGTGTCCTCACTCCACAAAGACTAAAACATTCAGAGAAAACTGGGCAGTTCCTTTCAGAAACAGGAATGTGGCAGAGAGAGGCAAGCTAGCTCCTTGCACAACCCCGAAATCCGTGGTATGGTTTGGCCTGTTTCGGTACTCATGGGTTAGCATTCTTCAACCACTGAACATAGAGGCTTCTTCTATTGTGCTCTTGTGACTTCTTCCACCAGAACACTGAAGCTGCCTTTTTGGAGCCCTTGAATGTCACAGCCTGTCATTTATAAAAAACCTGCAGAAGTCTCATTTTCTCTGTCAGGAGCTTAAAGGAACTCTAAAACCCGTTATTTTGTGCAAAACACAAGTTTACCCGTACTCAAAATCTCACTATTATCTGAGGAACCACATTAAAATAAACAATTCTTACCCCTTGGTGGGGAAATAACCCTCACAAGTTGTGATAGTAAATTGCTTGAAGTAGATATAAGGGAATCGTGTTGGCCTCAGCTGAATGTGAAATAATAATACAGTATCCACCACACAGACCATTTTTTTTATATTTGTAAAAATAAAATCAAAGAAAACTCCCCCCACCCCAGTAAGAATACGAAATATG
This sequence comes from Buceros rhinoceros silvestris, assembly GCF_000710305.1. Lineage (NCBI taxonomy): Eukaryota > Metazoa > Chordata > Aves > Bucerotiformes > Bucerotidae > Buceros > Buceros rhinoceros. The sequence goes on along the minus strand of NW_010390030.1, from coordinate 2,911 downwards.
TAATACATCATACATTTTTTTCCTTTGTGTGTTTTGCTGTAGAACTCGGTGGTTAATGCAGACTCTTTACCTTGAGACCTATTATGGGATAGTATCTGTAGAGAGGCAAACTGTTTTCCATTCTTTCATTGCTGGTGCTGGGCATAACTCTGCTTCCATACCAAAGTAAACTAAATCTATTCTCTGAGCTAAAACAAGGCAGCAAATCTGAGGCAGCTTATCTTCATGCTTTGAGCAACTGGAATGACTTACTGCTTTTGTTGACTCATGGCAGAAAAGACAGCCTTTTGTACCAGTCAAGATCTGCTTGTGTTTACTTGTTTCTCATGAAACTCATATGGTACAAACCAATGCTGTAAAAACGGTGACTGATAGACGGTGTTTCTTGCTCTTGCTGCCAAGGCAGCATCCCTGTTTGTTTTCCTTTTTCAGGGCTTTGTGGTCCACTTATGTTTTGTTTCTAAACTTGCCCTCCTTTTGCTTCTTATCACAGAAAGTATTATGCAGAAATGTAAAAAAAATGTCCAAGTGGCATAAAAACATTGCAAATGGTTCTCATGATGTCACAGATTCTATTATTTTTATCTATATGATAAATATTTTCTGGTAAAGAACTGTAACACACTATGTTGTACATAAGGCCTTGCTAAGGTTAACTCTTTAAACACTTATTGACAAAAGGGCCTTCCCCTGTGATAACGCAAACAGACAAATGTCTTTTTGTAGCTCTAGCACTTGAGAGAGTGGTGTGGCTAGCTCTGTCTAGCCTCCTCATTTAAAGTCCCACTTCATAAGACATTCTGCGCAGTTTGGAGAAGACAGGCGTGTTTCACTTTCTAGTGCCAAAGCAATATATCTTAACTGCTCTGTTATGACGTTGTTTATAGTAGAGGTAGTAACTAATATAAATTGCTGGCCAGAAACAATTTAATTGTTTAAGAAGGGCTACGGGCAAAAAACAACCACAAAAATTTCTTAAGTTTTCTTACTTATCAAGCCTAAGGATGGTGACATAACATTAGTCCAATTTACTGGGTATAAAACTAAATTAAATCAATGCTTGAAGCTTTCCTTTAATATGCCTCAAATTCAGTTCATCTACCATTATCGAAAAGTATCACATTTAAGTCTTAATAATTCTTTACACTAGAGTGCTATTAATGTCACCATTATTATTATACTTCCCTATCTTCAATGTATTATAGCTGTTAGAATTCAAGTACAAAAATCAATGGGAAATTTGCATTTCATATAAAATATTCTAATCTATCATAATTAATTTCCTCCCCAAATTATGTTGATTATCCTCTTCCCCACCTGGAAAGAAATCCCTGTTGCATTCTTGACTAGATTTAGATCTGAAGCTGGTTCCCTGGAGTGCAAATCTTTGATAAAAATTCCATACTTACACTCTCTTTTCTTCTGTCTTTTGTATACACAGAACAGTGAGACATATTAAATGAAACATTTCGTTTGACCAACAGGTTTTGAATACAGACATCTGGTCTTCCTTTAATTGAAAAAAAAAAACCCACCAAACCACAAATGACTCCCTCAGTTTTTGCCCACGGGCAATTAAGCTGTACATAGGCAATTTCAAGATTAAAAGCAGCACTGAAAACTCACTCATGATTGACTGCTTAACGGTTTATACACAGCTAAAGAAATGTCTTTGACATGTAGTTTTCTCTTAGTTATTTAAAAAATTATCTTCTTCCCTTCCTAGCTTGAGCAGATCTTCTCATCCTTGAAAGTCTTTGAATTTTTTCTTTATTGGGAGTGAAAAATTGAATGTTTGGCTTATCATAAGGACAATTCCTTTAATCTGTTGACAATCAACATCATACTAATCATTGCTGGGTTTTCCAGACCTTTCCTAAATGTTAGAGTAACAGAGTTTTCATTGGTTACCACCTTATGCACTGTTTTATGTAAGTCTTAAGAGATCTCTATTTTTCAATTTCCCTTGTGAGTGTTGCTTAAGGAATCCCTCTTTCCACCCTCTTCCTCACCTCTGACTGATGCTGTGGTCATTTCAGTTTAAAACACACTTCCAAACTCACTGAAATCTTTATGGCCAACACTTTAAATCTCCTCCAATTTTGTCCACAGAGATGAATCTCATAGTGCATGATCATGAATCCCAGCCAGTCTGGGACTCTCAGTGAGGTACATGCACCAAAGCAAAGTGATCCCTTGAAAATAACATTAAAGTGCGAGGTCTGTAAGAATGGGGCTTTAACCTAAAGGTTTAGGCTGGTTATACAGCTGCCTCATTGCCCATTTTTACAGCTTATTTACTTGATTATAAGGTTACCAACAATAACAGAAAAGAATTCTTAATGCTGATGTCTCCTCAAATGCCATGTTTCTTTCAAATTGACAGCCAGGAAATGTACATTATTTAATATTTTTTTCCCACTGGCTTGCAGTTAGGATATGAAAACATTTTAGTGTAATTTGTTAGTTCCCCTAATTCAGTACACTGAATCTGGAGAAATTTTGTAAAAGACTGGTGGAGTGCCACCACATCTCTAACTTTAGAATTTGATTTGCAATTTGACTGAGGTTATGTAGGCAACATGCAGGACAAAGTGGCCCTTTTGACTGCAGCAAACAGATACAAGGGAAAATCTAGTACTTTAATCATGTAGTTTTACCAGAATATGTTTTTTTGATATATTTTCTCTTGTAAAACTGTAACATACAGCTAGTCCCAGGTTCAGAGGCTAGTTAACACAGCAACAGTTTTGGCAAGGAAGATTCTGCTATATTCAAAGTGGCCTAGTGATATAGTACATAAATGGTTTGGTAATTGATTACAGTGATTATGTAGTTTTGTTCACTCCTCTGAATGAACAAGACTACAAAGATTTTGTAAGGCTGTGCAGAGAGAAAATTAGAAAGGCCA
>NW_010390029.1:55390-56798 GCF_000710305.1 Buceros rhinoceros silvestris | reverse complement strand
GCGCCGGGAGGGAGAGACCCGCCGGCCCGGCTCGCTGCCGAATCAGAACCTGTGCTGGCGCCAAGTCACACACCACTGGCTCAGGCGCTTCCCTTCCCAGCGTTACCAGCACGTTCAGACAGGCCAGCAGCTCAGTGGCTCTTCTAAAATGACCCAGATGACAGCGACAGCCGTGACAGAGAGGGGGAAGAGAAGAGCAGGAGAGGTCAGGCAGTAGAAGAGCTCTGCAGGCTGCTGCCACCACTCAGCACTGCACCCTTTTCTTTTTTTCACTCCCAAAACCACCCTCCACCACACTTCCCCCCCAACGCCCTCTCACCGCACGCCCCCCCCCCAAAAAAAAACCCGCGCAGAGGGACCCATGACCTTGTATCTATTTTTGATTTCTCAGCTCCTCCCTGTCTCAGCACATCGTCTCATCAGGGCATGAAGTGTGATTGTTGTGGAGTCAACATTGTCATCGTTGCTTTGATCGTGGTTGTCGACGTGGTTTTCATCACTTCAGTGTTGTGGCCACATCAACACCATTGTTGTTGCTTTGACATCATCGACGTGGTTGTCGTCGTGTCGACGTCATCTCTTCAAAGTTGTTGACGTCATCATCGTTGATTCGTAGTTGTTGACGATATCTTCATTATTATCACCGCTACAATGTCATCATCATGTCAATGTCATCATCATTGCTGCGATGTCATGGACATCGTCATCATTGCTTCTATATTGTGGATGTGAGGGCAGTGGGAGTCCAAAAGAGAATGGGAGCCGCAGGGAAAAGCAATGGCTAGGAAAATAGAGGCCAGAAAATGGATTATGAAGCCAGAAAGAAAGTGGAGGCTCGGAAAAATGTGGAGGCTAGGAAAAATTGGAGGCCAAGAGATGGTCAAACTCATCGAACCACCGACTCACCAAAGCGCCAACAAGCTGAATAGCTGAGTTGCCTAATCGTCGTATCACTGAGTCTCCAATTCATCGAACTGCCAACTAGTAGAGTTGAACAGCCAACTCACAGACTTGTGGTCTTGTTTACTTGTGATTTGTCATCTTGTCAAACTGCCAACTCGTCAAATCGCCACCTCACTGAATCGCTGACTCATCATCGCATCAAATCACTGACTCATTGCCTTGCCAAACTGCTGACTCGTCAAATTTGCTGACTCATCTAAGTGCCGACTCATCAAAGCACTGACTTGTTGAACCACCAGCTTATCAAATTGTCCGGCTCTTCAAACAGCCGACTTCTTGAATCACTGACTTGCCCATAGCCAACTAGTCGTCTCGGCTTCTCGGTGATCGTGGACTTGTCTATCAACTCAATTTTCCGGCACTAGGACAGGCTCTGTCAGCCCTTAGCTGAGGTCCTTACAGAAACTTACGTGTTCTGCTGCTTGGGGAGATGGAAATACAGCTG
>NW_010390029.1:40013-55222 GCF_000710305.1 Buceros rhinoceros silvestris | reverse complement strand
GCTGAACAAGCAGCAAGGTCCCGTTTTGAGACTGGAAATGGAGCTTTGAAACAGGATAGTCTGCGGCGTCCGGGCTGGCTGTATGCACGGACACCTGCTCAAAACCGATCCTCAGGGACGTCAAGGTGCAGTTGGGCTGGTGGGTGCGGACAGCAGGTAGCTAAGGCAACACGGATCTCGCTGAGTACTCACCAGATCAATGTCTCCTGGGCACACGGGGTGGGTTTTGCAGCCCTGCCGCGTCCTGTGCTACTGCACATGCTGCCAGACGGACCCCAGACAGTTTATTTACTGCATTTCAGTATCTCCACTAGGTTTTGAGTATCACTCAAAGAGTGTAAGCATAGATACAGACTGCATTGTGCTGAGTTGTAGCAAAAAACAAAGTCAGCTTATCCAAGATTCACATATTCAGTATTTTCTGGATTTTTTAAAAAATAAAATTATGGATGTTACCCACAAAGTACTGGTTTTAAAAATTATTACGAACAAGTGAAATATCCCCTTCACCATGGTAAGATGTAGACAGAGCTACGGTCCTCTTTGTGGGGTTGCAGCTTGCTATGAAGTGTATAAAACCTTCAGTTAGGTTTCTCAAATTTCTCAAATGCTGCCACTTTGAGATCTGTAACTAACAGCACTGTCTGCAAAAATTAACCTGGTGGCCTCTGTTCTGCAGCTACAGCATTTCATGTGAGCTAGAAACAGCTGCTGACCCCAACACCACATCGCTGGAATCTCAGAAAAGCATCGTCAAGAGGCTCAGCCTGTGAGTATGATGGGGCACAAGGCACCTGGGGTGATAATATGGACCTGAAGAAACCAAAGCAGCTGGACCTGTTCCACCAGCTGAAAAACCTGGCTGGGGATCCAGAGCACTGCGTGACCTTCAGGAGGCACCATCAGCTAGAAACGGCGTGTTTCTGGCTGAACTGTCCCATACATGTGCTCCTGACGATTGTTAATGATGAAGGGGGGTAGAAACAAGGTGTCAGGAAATGGAACATGTTAGCACTGGATTATCAATTCAATGCCTATTGCATAAGGGTGTGATCAAGATGAGGGGGAAATGATGGATCTAACCGCTGCTTGGTTCCTGCCCCTCAGAGCAGCCCGTAGCCCTTACCTTTCACGTGCTGTTTCACTTACAGTGACGGTGTAGGTCTTGAGCTGCCTCATGTCAGAGGGACCGGGCGTCAGAGGGACCTCATGTCAGAGGCGCCTGTGGCGTGCAGGAGCGTGTAAGGTGGAGCCAGCTGCTGCGCCTCTAACTTGCACCTTGTCCCGTGGTTTGTAAACACATCAAGTTTATGATCTATTGTTCCCTAATAAGTGAGTCTGAAAATTTAATGGCCGAAGAGGCATCTCGCTTGTGGTTCTGGGGCATTAGCTTTGACTTTGGCCTTGCAGCTGGTGGGTCCACCAGGTCAAGAAGGGATTGTGATAGTGCGTAACAAACGCGCTTGGCAAACCGTATGAAGAACGGAGGAAAGCAAGGGAAAAAGGAGAAGGAGGAAATAAGAACAACGGGTCACTCAGGACAGGAGAAGAAAACCATACGTCAGGTTGTTGAGTGAAGTGACAGCTTTGCTCAGCCCAGCTCTGTTCCGCTTTCACTTACTGGCTTTTACTGTTTTTTTTTTTTCTGTACTAGGCTGTTTCTAAGCTCTGAGGTGATTGCCCAGAGCACACCCATCAGGGAACACACCAAAGTGACACCAGGAGGGAGCTCCGGTCAAAGCAAGGACACGGCAGTGGCTTCTCCGGTGAGCTCAGTCCCTCTGAAGAGGAGGATGCCTCCACCCCTGCCGAAGGCAGTTCTGAGCCTCAGAACAAGGTACAGTCTGGGCCTCGTTGCCAGCACAAATAGCCCACGAGAGACTGTCGACGCTGCAGGCAGCTCCAGATGCTTGCCCCAGCCTGTTGGTGTTCCCCTCAGAAGGGCCAGCCCTCTGAGGGGAAGCAGGACTTCCTCCTTTCAGCACTAGGGGAGACACCCAAAACTGCCAAAAGTCACTCTATGAGTCCCCGAACTGTGGCCAGTGTCACTAAAGGGCCTCCCATGTCACAACAGCAGAGGCAAGAGAAAGATCACTCTGAATTTAAGCTGCTTCTCACTTTTTTTTCTTCTACTGGAACTGCCTGGGGAGATTAAACAGCACCACAACCTCACTCAATGGCCTTCGGGATAAAAACAAACTGTTTGTGACCAAGGAATTTCGCTCTGCCATCCCAAGAGCGACGCGGCACTTGCCCATCTCAAAGAGCATTGTGAGGTTGCCATCAGTGTTACGGCAGATCATCATTTTAGGGTCTGTCACCATTCTGGTGAACAAACCGCTTTTCCAGCTACTTTGCTACATATACTGGGTGAACACTGTTCCCAGCCTCCACCGGCCCATCACCACGCTGTGGGGTAGGCGCTGTTGGGTGTTTTCACCATCAGCTGGTAGCAGCTGGGGCAGAGCAAAAACCCATCCTGAAGGCAAGGGAAAAAGGGAGAAGGGGGAAACCCCCAGCCCTCTGTGGTTCGTGAGGCAGCCCAGCGCATTCTTACTTGGCCCTTGTCAGGTTCTGTAACAGAAACTCATTTTCAAGCTGATCACAGCACAGAGCACGGCCGCATTTGGGGCCCGTCGATGCCTAAGCTGTGCCAGCTCCCAGCGCAGCACAGCCCCTGCTCCGCACGCAGCAAACGGCCTCCTCAGCCAGAGCCAGGAGCTGGTTCAAGCTGGTGCTAGGTGAGGCAAAAAAAAAAACCAACCAAAAACCCACAAACCCGTAAGTACATGGAAAGTGGAAAAAGAAGAGAAAAACACAGAAGTGTTTCAAGTGGCTGCTGCTTTTCCAAAACATCATTAATTTTGTGTAGGGCAAAGCCTGGGCAACACCTGCCAGAGAGCTGAAAATACAGACTAGGAAAAACAGCTCATCAGGGCAGGGAGAACCACTGGCCATCCACCAGGTCCGGCCTGTGCAAATAAACTGAAAAAGCTTGTGTGTACACCCAGACACACGTAGGTAGAAGAACAACCTGCAAGTCTGGGGCTGTGTCTGCTCACTGTAAGGCTGGGGTAGCCCAGTGGCTCCAGTATAAAGGGCTGGGCCAGTGATGCAGAGACCTTTTCCCTGTGCAGCCACTACCCCACCCAGGTGGGGACAGCACACTTGTCCCCAGGGTGTCAGTCCCTTACCTCTCCAGCCCCCAGTGGGGAGTACCCTGAGGAGCAGCAGGGTCATTTTCAGCCAGAATGTCCATGGAGAAAGTGCTTCAGTAGGACCATGAAAGGTCAGAAGAGGAAGGGTTGGATAAAACAGAGCCCTTGCTCCCCCAGGTACCTCCAGGTACCCACCCCACCCCCCCCATGGCTGGGGGGGAAGAGACACAGAGGTGGGTCTTTCACAAAACAAAAAGCACACTAGGGCAGAAGAGAGACCCTGCGGCAACTGGCATGGACCTCACAGCAGCTGGCACGGACCCCGCATAACCACAACAATGGGTCTTTCACAAAACAAAAAGCACACTAGGGCAGAAGAGAGACCCTGCGGCAACTGGCATGGACCTCACAGCAGCTGGCACGGACCCCGCGTAACCACAACAAACCTTTACATGGAGCAGCGGCCACATCGTTAAACCAGAAAAACAACACTAGGCCAGAGGGAGTCACTTGCTCAGGCCCAGCTGATCCCCACTCTTCTGCTGGACTCAGATGCACGTGCATGTCCCAGGATCTGATGGCACCTGACAGCATGCTGGATGCTCACCAGCTCGCAGAGGTCCTGCTTCTGAAGGCCACACTGCCCTTCTTACCAGCATCTTTGGGACTGCCTTGTTCAGCAGTGCTTCAGAGAGGTCAGACTTGCCACTAGTAAAGCCAGACCTGAGGAGGAAGCAAGAGGGCTTCTCAGAGAGCAATGTCCCAGGATGCGCGCGGTGAGCCGCAGCAGAACCTGCTCTCCACACGCACCACGTCGTGGGCACCTGCTCCAGCCTGGAAGGAACAGGGACTCCAGGTGGTGGTAGCTGCTGAACAGGCACATTTTTATGGCCGTGGTAGAGGGACACAGCTGGAAAACTCTGGAGCTGTCCTTCCCCGGCCAGGGCTGCTCCCACCCAATGAAGAACACACACAGCTGCTCATCTTGCACCAGGTTCTATGTATTATCAGACCGGCTGACAAGTAATAACACATCTTCTTTAGCAGGAAGCACAACATTGATCAGTAATCATTGAAAACAAACAAAAATTTAAAAACCCCACCCAACCCCACATCTCCAACTGTCCAGATCTGCCACCAGGTCAGACTAGCTCACAAGTCCAGGAGAACATCGCTCCGCTGCACCAGCAGCTGGTGCTGGCTGACCGAGGCAGTGCAGGCCGTTATCACCTGGCCTCTGAGAAACATTTAAAACAAAAAAACCCCAAACAATAAACACCACACTCTGCTGGCATGTTCATCAACGATGAGTACATCGGAACCCATCCAAAAAAAAAGACGAGTTTGCTCCTCACCTGAAGAAAGCATCAAGGTGAGTGGCCTTTTGCGCAGTTCCAGAGGCTGTGAGAACAGTACGGCGGACACCACCAAGAGTCCTGCAGGTTGTTTTTATAGTGAGAAGCAGCTTGTAACCAAACTTTCCAAATTCCAAGTTCCTACAAGCCCTATGCTTGGTTTTATGGCCTAATTAAACAGGCCTGCTAACAGGTTGTCAGGCTTTGTTTTTCTGAAAGAATAAACTGAGGCAGGGGTTGTGGCAGGGGTTGAAGCAGGACACAACAGGGACCAACTCCACCTTGTTCCCTTTGGACAGAGCAGAGACAAATAAAACCACAACCTCCACCTCTTCCAAGGCTTTAGATGTGCCAAGACATCAGCTCTGGATGGGGAGGCCTGTCTAAGTGGGATCTAGCAGTTATGCCATTTGGGTAGGGGAAACCAGCGACAGTTCTCCTCAGCCACTACAGAGGAGCACAGCTCCAGGGCACCGAACGCTTCTGGGAACCATTATCGACTCTGAGAGGGATCCCTTTGAAAAACAAAGCCAAATAACCAAACGCTTGCCTATCGTTTTTCTCCGTGAACAGGGTTCTGAAAAGCCTACAAACCTACGAGAAGTCACAGTTACAGGGCAGCCCCGTTACAGCTCTCCAGAATGGTATTAACGCTCATACACCGCTATATATTAATCTTTATAAATACAATTTTCTACATGAGGAACCGTAGAAAGACGTCATTCAGGGGTGATTTGTTACAAAAGCTTGCGAGGGCTTTTGTTCCGATCTCTGCCTTTTTTCTGCCAGTCTGGAACACTTGTTCTTTCTCCTCCTTCACCTCCCACCCGGCCCTAAGCAACTCGGTGAGCTGTCAGGTCCAGCCACTCGTGCTTTGCACTTGAAGCAGTGGGAAGGAGACCACATGAAGAGCTGCTCTACAACTTTCAAGGGTGAAAAGCTGAAGTGTGAGGCAGGTTCAGCTGTCCAGAGAGTCCTGGGGGAAGCAGGTGGTCATAGCTCATCCCTGGAGGAGGGCGTGTCAAGAGAGGACTGGGAAGGCAGGGCATCCTTGTTCTGGGTGTCGCTGTGGATTTTGCCCTGCTGCTGGGATTTCCAGGAGTGTGTTCTGTCCCAGTCCGTGGAGACAGTCTCATTGTCCCAGATGGTGGAGGTCTCAGTGTCACTGAGGTAGCCTGGCTGACCTGTGTAGTGGGTGGGGTAAACAAGCAAAGGTTCTGCTGAGAAGGCTTTCAAGTCTCTGGTCTCATAGTACTCCATGTACTTCGCTCTAAAGAGGAGAGAAAAACCACCAGTAACCAAGTGAACGTCCACCAGTGCCACTGGTTGTAGCTGTGAGGTTCAAGCCAACCCACTGACCCCAACAGGTCCCAGGAAGCGGCGGTAGTTGCTGGGGTGGAGTCTGACTCTACAGCCTTACAACCACACACAGCCTCTGCAGGCAAAGCCTCCATTACCAGAGACGGCCAAGCGTCTTGGAACCAACCCCTGAGTCCTGTACCAGGTAGGAACAACAACTCCTCTGCAGCAGGTCTGTCACTTCCTTGACCTATGCCAGGAGCTCTGCTGCAGCCAGTCAAACAGCACAAGGAGTAGCCCTGTCCCCCACCAGCCAGGCCACAGAACGAAGACACACCAACACGATCTGCCTGACGGTCATTCAGCAAGACCCAGCTCATGTCAGCCCCAGCAGCAAAGGCATCCCACTTACACCGGGTGCTTGTTGTACATGATGGGCAGAAATTCATCTACAGGCAGCATCTTGCCGAAAGGCTCCGCTCCGATGAGTTTCTGAGCCCCTTGGAAAGAGATTGCGTACCCCAGGGTCCAGTATGAGTAATCAGCTTCCACCAGGTTCATGACATTGGGAACTGCTTTCTCAGGCTCCTGCACCTGCATCTTTTTCCGGCCAATGTAGCTTCGGGGGTGAAAAGACCAAGGACATTGGAATCAAACTGAATCTCCAATTAGGACCACATGACTGTTCATGTCAACCAGGGAAGGGCAGAGGGTCAGCTCAAGAAGTTATCCCTGACCAGGCTTTCTATCCCTATCCAGGGATTTCTATCCCACATCACTCCCAGACATCCAAGTCCTAACCCTTGGGTGGTCTAACTGTGAAAGACTTCATAAAGGAGCTAAGGTGACATGGTCTGAGCCTCAGGATTGAGCTGTGTCAGTTCCCCTGTCACATCAGTGTCTCACACACTTTTGAGATCAACCAGTGCTGCCCATAAAGGGCAGTAATGGTACCTGATGGGCATTCCAGCATCAGCCTGCCTCAGAAGGCAGCTCCATGCTGATGGGAAGACCCAACAAGAAGTCTTGGCCACTTTGCCCCACACTCCAGCAGTAACTTGCATCTCTATCCATGACTCAGCAGAGGCTGCTGACCTCCCCTGTACCCAGGAGCTCCCAGACAGCTGAGGGCCAGTTACTTACATTAGTTCCCAGTCAAGCTGGGCTTCTTCGATGTCACGCATCAGATTCATGAGCTTCCTTTTAAACTGATGTTCAAAGCGCACATCATCCTCAATAACAAGCGTCTTCTCCAGTTCTCTGTTCACCACCTGAAACCAGAGGGTTCCAAGAGAACGTGGTGGAACACATGCGCTAATTCCTGCACCCTGAAACTGCTGGGGTCATCCTGACGTGGCACTGCCTTCCAGACCATCCAGGTAGGAAGGCTGGAGAACCACTCCCAGATTCACAGCTCGGCTGGGAGAGATCACAAGACCCAGTGAGAACAGGCCAGAAAATACCCCATGGCTGAACATCTGCAACCTAGAAAAACCCTTCATCTGATGTTGCACCACCTAGAACTCAGGAGCTACCATCTAGCATGACCACAGCAACCACCTCCTCAGAGGAACGTGCAGCAGCTTGTGATGCCAAAGCTGCTGTTCAGAAAAACCTCCTTGTTGGAAGAGCGTGTTTCCGGAGATGGGGAAGAAGGACAGTCTGATATACCCAACATCTGGCCCTGGAGACTTGGAGAACACACATGCAAAGGTGACCTGCATGTAGGTTCGCATGTTATCATCTGGCCATTCAGCAATCTCAAGCACTGACTTCTCAGCACTGAAGTCAATCCCGTTGGCTCTGGGCTGATCAGATCAGTGCCCTGGTCGGGATCTGTAATGCCATGACAAGCACAGCCCAGATTCTCTTGAGTGTCACTCCCCAGATGACCAGGGACAGATGGATGCTCAGCTTTTACCACTCAAACAAGATCTCTCAGCTCAGGTAACAGAGATCCCTAGTGCTAAGAATATTTCTGACATGCCAACTCAAAAAAGCCGAATCAGAGTCACAGGAACTTGCTTCACTCCAGACGCAGAACAAAGGGATGAAAAAAAAACACAGGAGTTTTTTTAAAACACCATTTGTTCTTTAAAACCTTCCTGCCCTTCTCCAAAGCAAACCTGCTCCAAGCACCCTGCACGGTGGTTGATGCTCTGCCCTCGGACTGGCTGGGTGCCTTCCCACAGGGACCCCAAGGCACCCACGAGCTCCTCACCTCCTTCCAGATGGAATAGTGACTAAGGAAGCAGCCGATCTCTCCCCTGGTGAGTGGCCGGGAGGAGTATGGGTCCCGGTAACCCGGGAGCATATCAATGCTGAGAGCTTTGAGCTGACTCGTGTTCAGTGCTCTGAAAAAGAGAAAGAAAATCTATCACCACTAAAAAACAAAACAAAAAAAACCAAACCCAAATTCAGGACAGACACAACACAACGTGGGAACTGCTGCCAATGTTCAGTGAAAAGCCCCATCTCAAGAAACTCCTGCCCTTGTTTCACTCAAAAACATGGAGAAACATAAACTTTGCTTGGCTCAGGTCATATTTCTAAGAGGTCTTGATGGGTACCCAAGTCTCAAAGACCACTAGATGGCACGTGGGTGCCTATCTCTCTGAGGCCTTTTTGCAACCCTCAGACCAAAAATTTCTGAGCTTTAATTTCTTGTTATAAAAAGGTTTTCACATGCCTTAGCGTAAGCTTGGAAAGGGCCATGCCAGGGTTAAGACTGCAGCACAACAGCTCTGTAGGCAACAGGATGGACAACATTCCCAGGAGATAATTGGAGATAACACTTTCACTGCTTTCCTTTTAACCACATGTGAGTTTTACAGATCACAGAAATCAGTTTGATTTTAACCTGATTTTCATCTTGGTCTGAACTGCACTGGTTCTCTCATGGAGACTGACTAGTTGCATAAAAACAAACAAAAAAACCCCCCAAACCAAACCACCACCACCAACAACAAAAAACCAAAGGAAGAAACAGAGCAAACCTGCCCCAAACAGCCCACTATTAAAAGGCGTATTCACTGAGCCCACCCTTCCCCACCAGAAGGGAGGTCAGGGTGTCCGAGAAGACAGTGTTGCACAGTTACGCGCAACCCACAGCCACCCCAGCCAAGACTCACTTTCCATCCACAGCCTCCACTATCTTGACAGCAATCTCCTGCTCGTAGAGTGTCCGCAGCATCCGATCCCGCCTGTCTTTCCGACGCTTCAGATTGATCATGAAAATCTGGGTGGAAGAGAGAGACATCAGCCTCCTGGCTTGGGAGGGAGGGAGAAAAGGGAGTCCTGAGCTGCTGTTCTCCAGCAGTCCCACCAAAAAAGCAGATCTTACAAAAACACCGGCTGTGTTTTCACTCCACGGTGCTCAGATTTTGTCAAAAAACTGGAGCTGGTTTTGAGTTGAAAGGTTAGAGCTCGTCCTCTAACAATTACTTTTTCTGGATGTTTGATGTCACGGGGAGAGTTGCTCTTCAAGGACAGAAAAAGGTGAGAGGAGTCCAGTTACAGACAAGTCTATACTTCCAAAGATACAGGATGTTTAGACTTACATTAAAACAGCCACCTCCAACCTCAGCCCTAGAGGAGCCCTGACGCACACGCTTCCCCACATTGCTGCCACTGCCTGTGCTTGGGATTATCAGCGGGGCCATCACCCAAGCAAAGGACACGGCACAGAAGGGAGTTTTGTAACCACTGTCAGAGCAGAAAGCCAAGCCGAGAGCCAGGACTGGGAGCCGAGACGCCTGGGCAGGGCTCTATCCAAGCCCTGAGGAGACAGACTCTCTGGGGGAGAGTGGGGGACTGAAGCCCTCATCTGCAGGTAAACTGCAGAGAGTCAGGGATGTTTTTCAGTCCCAAGCAGACAAGTACAAGCGCAGCCTTGTAGCCTGTGGAGCAAAACCTCATCCCAGTAAGAAGCTGATCGAGTTCCAGCTCACTACAAATGCAAAAGTAATAAATCAAGTAAATAAAGGGCAGCCACAAAGGACAACATGGAAAAAACCTGCACTGGCTGTGTCCTAAACACAGATACTCAAACACATGCAGCCAAACCAGGTTCAGGCTTTACGAGTCACATAAACAGATGTAGCAGAACACACCAAGAAAACAAAGGCTCCCCTGATCACCACAACCCCGCCGGTCACAGTGCCGCTGCTTCCCCGGCAGCTGCGCATGCAGGGGATGCTGGCTTATGGCTTTTCATTAACACTGCAAAATTAAAGCCCAGCAGATCCCTCTCCAGCCTCCTCCCCTCAATGTCTGCTCTCTCCACAGTGCGAGGCAGAGTCAGGAGAGGAATTTCTGCGGGGTCTTGGGGCAGTGTCAGCAACTGTCTTACTAGTTTACTTTTATTCAAGGCCATAGCAAAAAAATGGGCTGACCGAGCAGGGCAGGGGGAGAGCTGCCCCAGTAAGGGGACAGCACGCATGGTTTTCATCGCTCCTCGGTGTACCCAGCTGACAGCCTGGCTCCCTCAGCTGTTCCAGGCTCTCATGTCTCTCTTAGGTGAGAGAAATCGTTCCCTTCTGCCACTGGAAAGCAGAAGAGGTTTCCCAAAACACCAGTTTTTGCTCCAGAATGGAAGAACTGCCGAGCTGCTCTGCAGGGGCAGATGAAGAGGAAATGGCACAAGAACTCAGGGGTTCAATGACCTGGTTTTCAGCCTCTCTTCTGCCACCTCCTCCTGGCTGGATTAAAACATCCTTACCATCAAGACAGGAAGCCCAAAGCTCTGCTGGGCACTGGCCTTGCACACAAACCTGCACTTCTAACCAGGGCTCTTGTAGCAGGCCCATGGACCTGACCGGCCTCACTTCTCCAAAGCAAGTGCCAGAGGCAAAGAACATTGCCTGAGCCCTTTCCTTTCTGATTCCCTGAGCTCAGCACAAGCTCTCCCCAAATAAGGATGGTTATTTTCTCCTTGCAAAGAGTTTAAGTCCAAAAGATGAGAGATTGGGAAAGAGCTACAGGAAAATATACTGCAGGGAAAATGGCTGGAAGTTAAGCTACAGGGAGAACCCAGGTCCTCCAAGTGATAAATCAGAAGACAAGACAATGGCAGCAAACCAGGTTCCTTACTTCATCAAATCCCATCTTGTCAGGGTTCTTCGGAGGAACAGAGACATACTGAGAGGGTTCAACGGGAGGACGATCGACTGAAAGAGAGGAGAGATCCCAAGCATCACCCTCATGTACAAGCCACACTGATAGATCATATCTACATGTGTCTTCATCACTGGGCCCAAAAAGCCCTGGGGAAGGTGGGATATGGTGTCACTGCAGAAGTGGGTGTAGCAGAAAGCGTCCAGGTTGCAAAGCAGAAGCCAGCTTCACAGACCTCATGACAAAAATGAGGTTCTGCAGCATCCTTTCCACATCAAAGATGTATTTTTGCATTTAATATGGGGAAGTTTTGTGAATGGGTTGACCTGCTCGTGAAGCGATTACACCCCTAGGTAGAAAAGTGGTGGAAAATGGAAAACTGCCTATCAAACGAGTAAGAAAGCAGACACATGAAGATGCAGATTCCTGCAAGGGGAAGAAAGCTGGGCCACTGGCAGGAGATCTACAAACATGAACTTGGGGGTGATGCATCCTGGGAGGACACAGCAACTTACTCATAGCCTCGATTAGAGTGTGCACAAAGTTCTCAGCCTCTTCTTGCAGCGTCTGGTGAGATTTCAGGGGCATGGGAAGGAAACCATAGTGTTCACGGTTGCAGATGAACATCTGGATTCCTGGGGAGCACAGAAAAACAGAAACTAGAGTCAAGTCTTTTACCAGCAGATTTCATGTCTCTGTGGCTACATGGCCACAACCTCATGCCAGGATCTCAGTCACGAGAAGTTCTGCTTCATGAGCAAACAACTCAAAACCATCACAGTGCCGTTTTCAGGTTTATTTGGCTGGCAGCAAGTAGCCTATCCTATGAAACCAATTTCTGCTCCCTAACAGCAGGTATTTCTAACTGCAGTCAGTTTTCTCATAGGAGAGACTGGGAACACCCCTCTTAGCTCGTAAAAAGGTTCATCCTTGGCCTTTGTCTTCATGCTAAGAAATCAATCCTACAGCAGAGGGCAGAACGGGCCTTTAGCAAAGAGGTGTCTGATACACACACAGGTCTACTGGGGTAAATGGGGAGTACCACAGAAACCCTTGTCCCCAAAATCCCACCTGCACTGCTCAGACCTGGCACCTCACCTCACAACCCCTTCACAGACCCAGATCCAAAAGCAGAAACAGGTTTTCACTCCCCAAGCCTGTTGCAAACCTGCACATGGTGAAGCTCTTCAGGAGAAACACTCCGCTCCTCTGTGGGGAGAGGAGGCCCTCTCCTGCAGGCTGGGCAAAGAGGGGTGCAGGTCCATCATACAGGAGAAACTCCAACAGCCCAGCACGGCTAGAGGCGATGGAAGCTTTTGTCTGAGCTTTGCGAGGACTCTCTGTCAGACCACAATAAATACAGAATCATTCTTCCAGGGTGCCAAGTCTGATCGTCAGCTTCAAGAGCACAGGGTTGGCCACATGTAGGCCCAGGGAGTTCAGCTCCCCTGGAATAAAGCTGCAAGGCCCAAGGCATTGGTCTAGCTGCAGGGTCCGTTACCAGCCCAGCAAAGGATTCAGCCTGGATTTTGCAGTCAAGCATCTTCCTGCTTCTGTTTGCTTTGGATAGAAAACAGACATTTTCACCGGTACTGGCAAAGGACTTGAGGAATATATAAGATAACCTTCCTGGAAGGGCCAAGTCCACCACCAAACACAGAATCATAGAAAGTTCTGGGTTGAAGGGACCTTCAAAGCTCATCCAGTCCAATCCCCTGCAGTGAAGAGGGACATCTGCAACAAAAGCAGGTTGCCCAGAGCCCCAAGGTGCAGCCTGACCTGGAATGATTCCAGGGATAGGGCTTCTACCACCTCTCTGGGCAACCTGGGCCAGGGTCTCACCACCCTCAACATAAAAAATGTCTTCCTTTTCTCTGGTCTGAATCCCCCTCTTTCAGTTTAACCCATCACCCCTTGTCCTGTCACAACAGCCCCTGCTAAGAAGTCTGTCCCTATCTTTCTTACTGTGACCTGAAGATTAAAGGAAAATCCTAGAGAGACACCAGCAAGGAGAAAAGATGCTTTCAAAAAGAGTTGATAACGTAGCATCCTTCTACTCAAAAGCTTGTTCAAGGAGCTGAATCTGAAGGTGCGAAACAAAAAGCAGATGCAAAGCCTCTCCTGGGGGCAGATGCCTTTGCAGGGGAGAGACCAGCCCACTGCCAAGCTTGGGGATGTTCCAGCACCGAATATTCAGCAAAACGCTGCTCCCTTTGTACTGACCCCGGGTTCACTCACCACCAGCTATAACTGCAGCAGCACTGGGCCTGATGTCACCTCAGGCAACACACACAAAAGCTACATCCAGAGAAGCCAAAGGAAAGCACTGCTGTTGGTTTTCATTGAGCTCTGGTAAGGGCCTTTATTGATGAACCTGCTGCCAGAATCCATAGAACTGGCCAAGTGGATCTAAAAAAAGTACAAACCTGCCTTTGCTTTTTTTTTCTTTTTTTTCTTTAAATGAAACAAGCACAACCACCCCCCTCTCTCAGGAAGCAGAGGAAAAGCAGACACTGCTTGGTGTGTTGGTGCTCTCATGTATTAGATCCCCTAATCCTCAGTATTTTTAGCAGAGCAGAATTGTCTACATTAACAACCCTGGCGTTTCTACCAATTTAAGTTCTGCAGTAAATTGCTGGCTACGCGACTTGCCAAAACACGTTCAGCTGTCAGCTGTGATTTAGGTCACTGGCAGAATAAAAAATGCTCCCTGCTGACATTAATGGATTTGGCACTGATCTAATCAACTCATCTTATCTGGCTCACTGATCTCTGTTTCTTACCTTCCGCTGGCTTAAATATAGTCAATCTGTGTAGATTCATGGCAGCACTCCTGTTTATTCTGGGATAAAAGCTACTTCAGACTGGTAAAGCCACCTTAAAATGGGAAGGGGGACTCGCTCTCCAGCTGTTTTTATAATAAAATAAACAAGTGCTACAAGGCACAGAAAAGGTATAGACAAAAGTATTATTATTAGCCTTTCTAAGGCAGTGGCAAGGATCCATGGCCATGCCCTAAACCTACAGCCATACTTAGGTGACCAAAATTTCCTGCACAACCCCATGACCAGATCTTCCTGCTGGCTGGCTCTAGGTCTTCTGAGCCTTGGGCTGCAAGGAAGCTCAGGAGATCTGGCTGGCTAAATGCTGTCTCGCAAGTGCCAGAGGCTCTGCAGAGTCCACCTCTGTCAATCAAGCACCTGCACCGAGTTTTGTGTGGAGTCAGTACTCCCACCACAGGCCACATCCCCCCAGCAGCAGCGCGACAGTCTCTTTGGAGCGTTACAGAACAGTTGCTTCCAGCAGTAGACGCACTGTTGAAAATTGATGGGTTGAGCTGAGGTGTTAAGTGTAGAACTTGGCCTGGACAGAAGCCAACATCATTTATGACTTCAAGGAAGTAAGTGAAATTCCTCCAAAGAGTTGTTTACCTCAACATCCATACGTTTTCCACATTTCTGAGCTTATCCCGGGTCTCAAAATTCAGCCCAGGACACAAGCCAACAACCTGAGCAGATCAATAAGACAGAGAGCTGAAGCAAAGCCTTTTGTGTCATGGGTCAGTCTCAAAAAAAGCTGAAGTGTTCTAGGATAGAAGGAAAAAATGATGGGCTTGAATCCCCCAAGTATTTCTTAAGCAGCTGGAGCGATGGCAATGCAGTTACCACACTCGTGGGATGCTGCTTTTCTGGGAGAGCTGTCAGAGGGGAGGAGTGGGGCAGGTAGATCTGAAGGTGCCTGCTTTGCTATCCAGACTTAAACCTCAGTTCTCCTCTGGAGTCAATATACCAATGTCCTGACTGTGAAAGTCTGGGCCCAAAGGTGACCTGCAAGTTCACATCTCGCCTCTGCCTCCAAGGGCTCTAATTTCAGCTTTTGCTGCCACTCCTCTATCATCCATCCTTCTCATTTGATGCCCCTCACTCTCTCAGAGCTGAGTTTTAAAGAGCCCTGTCTAGTCTCGCCAAGATAGCGCCACCTTTTTCAGCGCTGCCAAGAAGTTCAAACCAGAAGCATCACTAAAAGGGAAGCTACAAACAGCTGGTGGCTGCTGTGCTGGCCTGAGAACGATGGGAGAGGTGGTCTTCTCAGCCCATCTCTCCTGCAGAAGCGGCTGCCAACAACAAGCAACACTTCTTCACTTTACGTTCTCTGCTTGTCTGTCCCCTGAGAACAGCACTTCCTTCTCACCTAAACTTCTCCTCCTTTACCAAAGGAAGACAGGCAACTCCAACTGCGTGTCACTCAGAGATCCACCAGCAACCTTTCCCTACTCACTGCC
>NW_010390029.1:26520-39930 GCF_000710305.1 Buceros rhinoceros silvestris | reverse complement strand
CCCCGACCCTCAGCCAGCCAGCAAACCAGTCACGAAGCTCTAAACAGATTCTTCGGTGCTGCTGCGGTTTCACCAGTCCCTTTTTCTATACGAGGCCCCAAACTTTCCTCTTTTCAACAGAGCAGGGCAGAGAACAGCACAGAGGGACAGTACAACCACAGCCTTACCAGGAGCTCCTTTCAGCTCTGACACTGATCTGCCAGGCAGGAATTTGCTGGACACAGAACACCCACCAGACACACTCTCCAAAACTAAACAGGACTACACATTCTCACCACAAGCACAAGCACTGGTAGCAGCAGAATCACGTACTTCTGAGACAGCTGGAGCTCTCTGCAAACACCAGTAGCCATTACAGACAAAGGAAGAGGACACTGGGGTTGTGACTTGACCTGAAAGGACCCCTGGTCTAGCTGAAATCCTCCCGCTGTCCAGTACTTTACCTACAGCCTTCAGTACACCTTCCACTCCCACAGCATTTGCCTGCGTTCACCACCATCTGATGTGACACAACTCAAGGGTGGATGCTACACATTTTGTCTCTGAAACACTGTCCCCATCCCAAGAACAGCTCCCATGTCCCTTGGAGATAGCTGTGACTCAGAACCACATTGCCACAGCGCTTGGTGCTGGTTATCTCTGACCAGATTTGAAAGAGGAATGGAAACAGGGTCATAACTCGCCACCAAAGTCAATACAGGACTTTAAGCCTGTGAGCTCAAAGCAGAGACCTGCATGTCTCTCCTAGCAAATCCTCCCCAAGGAAGGCTCCAGACATACCTGCTTGGCGACTGGAGAAGGCAAAGACCATGATATCATCAAAGCTCCAGGTGTAGTCCTGGTGTGGGGGGTAGAACATCAGCTTGGTGGAGGCCTCTTTCCTCAAGTCAATGAGGAATGTGGAATGAATCATCGGGACAGCAAAACAGCCTGTCCTCTTCCACTCCCGAATCAGGGGATAATCCAAGGTCCTTTTGTAATAGCCCTGCAATTACAGTGAGGGGCTGCTCGTTACAAGAGATTTCTGTTTCACAGACACTCCTCAGCAAAAGCTCTCACCCTCAGCCCTCCCCAGCAGAGATGGATCAGTGCTCAATTTTCAGATTCTTAAGAATTTGCAAAGGGCACAATCAAGTATTCAGAAACAATCCCCATCCCAAGTGTTAAAGCTTGACCTTTTCTCTCCTTTTAGCAGATATTCCATCATAGAACACCCTTGCAATAGAGCTTCAAACCTTGGACTATTTTCTCCTGCCTCTTCAAAAACCTTGTTTGCACATCAACCCTCAGGTATTAACCTGGGAGCTGCTGAGCACATGTGACATCCTCCATGTTCAACAGGCACAAAGGACGTTTAATTACTCACAGAACGAGAGCTGCACATTATTTCTGAGCATGACTTTTAAAAAATGAAACAACATCTCAGTCTCCATCAGCTGTGCAAGAATCCCTGTTTCCTCCATGCCAGGCAAGCAAGTTTGATACTTGCTCCTGAGCTTTCCCCACTGAGTCTGTCCGACGGAGGCACTGATTCAGCTTATTTTTCTACAACTACGAGCTCTGCCGGACTTCCAGCACCGTGGGTGCAGCACCCACCCTGTGCACCTCGCCGCTGGCTTTGCACGTGTGGTATGTCTATCGGATTTGTAAGTAAAGACACTGAATTCCTCCAGAGAGAAAAACCTGATGACCTATGAGACACGGGGACACAGCTGACGGCTGAATGCAGAGCAGATTCTGCTCTTTACAGAAATGATGAGTCACTGAAAGAAGTTAAAGTTACTTTTATGATGCATTTTCCATGGGCATCCCAGTAATGGCTGAGCAAATCACTGCAGAACCACTCTACCCCAGTGCTGTGCATGGTGTGGTGCCTTTGTCTGTGTATGTATGCGCTGATCCTCTCCTCTCCCCTTCAGATATCCCATCCTCACCATACGGTCAGGCTCAGCCAGGCCGATGCTCAGGGACAGGAAGGAGCAGGTTCTTACTAGCATTGCCGCTGTGGGAAGGGCGAAGACATTCCACCTTTAACAGACATCTGAGAACGCCCACAGGTTACAGATGCTGGAAACTCCTCCCTCCTCCTCCAGTCACTCACTGGGGCGTCTGGGGGCTCTTCACTGCTCATAAATCATGTGTAGTCAAGAAAGACTCCAACTTGTCAGCAGTGCTCTCCTAAGGCTGGCTCCATGACAGCTAGATGTCAGGCTGTCTGGAGCACTGGTTTGCCTCGCTGGGGCTCAGCACCAGAGGCTGTGTTTCAGCTGTTACTCCCTCCCAAGTTCCCAGGGAGAGCAAGGCTGAGAGCGTGAAGCTTCAGGACTGTGAGAAACAAGCAGCAGCAACTAAGAGGAAAGAAAAAAAAGAAGTGGGAATATTCCTGTTCATTTGAGCAGCTTTTTACACCAAGTTCTGCACGGTATATTTGCTGCTTGTTTTTCCACCTCTCATTTTCTCAGCTAACACTGGTAATGATGGAAACTTGCTACTGGAGAAGTAATACCAGGGGCCAGGGCTGAGACTGGTGCACACAGGCAGAGATCCACCTCAGAACATGGAGCAATGCTGACTTACACCAGGGAAAAACCTGGCTGTCCAAGGACTGAACCTTCAAAACCGAGAGGACACCACCTTTGCTATAAAGTTATTCCTCCATCTTAGAACAAAACTGAAACAAGTAAACACCCTCCATACGCTCCTTTTCTTATCTACATATTTACTTCCTGATGATCCAGAAAGCCTTTTCCTGCTATTTTTACTCAATTGTTTAGTCTGAACTGTGGAAATTTTTGCCTTAAGATGGCGTGGGTGCAAAAATAAAAAGATTCAGACAGTGATTTCTGTAAAAAGAAAAAAATTACAGAGAGCTTGAAGACAAAGGCCTTCCTCAAGAAATCCTAGAGCAGGAGATTGCCGGAGGATAGAAGAATATTGAGGACATATCACCTGCTACAAACCACTGGTGTCAGACAGACCTTTGTTCCCACCCAGTACAGTCCAATTATGTTTTTACCCTGCCTGTGGTACCTACTTGTGTTCTTGGTAACACTGAGAAGGGAGAATGATGTTTTACACCAGGAGAAGGGGGAACGGAGTTTGCTCTTGGTTTCATTCATCAATAATGACAACAATTAGTATCCGCTTAGCTCTGTGGAATAAAGAAAGAGGGTAGGGAGGCGCAGGACCATGGAGCCTCATTGAAATACCCCCATTCACATGCCCCAGGGAAGGTCAAAGCTGTAGGTGCTGCTCAGGCTTAAGCACATTTGCTGTGCAGAAGGGCAAGCTTGTCTTTATGAAGAAGGAAACACAAGACTCAGGCATGCAAGTAAAAAGGATATCCTGAAGCTTTCTAGGGCCGATGTGGGCAAAAGGGAAAATTTTCAAGAGAACAAAAATCCTCTTGCTATTCTAGGAGACGTATATATCTGATTCTCTTACTCCTTTTATGGACAAGGTGATTGCACTGGGTTTGGCTGGGATGCAAGTTTCCTTCACAGCAGCCCGTCTGGTGCTGTGCTTCAGACTGGTGACCAAAATGAGGCTGATGGTTTAGCTGCTGCTGAACAGTCCCTGCACAGCATCAAGGCCACCTCTGCTCCCCACTCTGCCCCCCACCAGCCAACAGGCTGGGGGTGGGCAAGAGGTTAGGAGGGGACACAGGCAGGACAGCTGACCCCAACTGACCAAAAAGATTTTCCATACCATGTAACATCATGCTCAGCAGTAAGACAAGGCAGGGGGAGTTTTCCCAACGTAGCAGGTGCTCGTGGAATGGCTGGGTATCGGCCTCCTGGTTTGGTTTGGATTTTTTTCCCCCTTCACTTGTTAAACTGTCTATCTCAACCCATGAGGGTTGCTTTGGGGTTTGGGTTTGTGGTTTGTAAGGGTTTTTTGTTCCTGCTTTTGCCCTTCCCATTTGCTCCCCCATTGCACTGGGCGGGAGCGAGCAAGCGACCGGGTGGGGGTTTACATACCCGCCAGGGTAAACACACTACAGGGATGTGGATCAGCTTGTAAAGTGCTATCACTTTTCAACCTCCTTCTGGCTCTAAAAACAATTCTACTTCTCCTACACAACATTTTTGCATCTGATCCTTTCTCCAGTATATGTGATTTGAAAAGGGAACATGAAACTCTCATTTATAGGCTCAGCACTTCTGTCCTTCACACACCCACTTCAGCGCACACACACCCACCCTGCAAGGCAAAGGGTGTTGCCCCGCTACATAAATCTTGTTCATAGGTGAGAAAAATAACCTATACACAATGGAGAACTGTAGAAAGAAACACAAATTCCTCTCAGATTAGCATCACTACCCATGAAAGCCGGTCTAAAATTATGTATCAAGAGTTTTAAGGCCCTTACACGAACATATGGAAATACTTTAATATATTCTGGTGTGTATATCAGTTATTTTTTATGTAGTTAGTGGGATCGTATCATTTCCCAGGATTTTTGGCTAAGCAACTTCAGCTTCCTCCAGATTCAGCTTTTTCAAGTGAGCAATCTCAAATGAGGAAGCACATTTCAGCTATGTGCCAGCACCCTCAAACACGTATTGCTTTGCTGATCCCTACAGCTCAGTTAGGAAACAGAGCCTGAAAAACGCGTACAGACCTTCAACCTCTCTACCCTTATTCCCAGATTCCCCAAACAAGTACAGCCCTTTCCCGAAGACACCCACCCAAGATATGGGATGCCACTACGGAGAGAGGCGCAAGCTGAGATGACTCCAGTCTCCTCACTGCATGCCAAAATCACCTCTGCATGCCTCAGAGCTACAGCAGCAACTTTTCAAAAGAGGGACACTACACAAGGAGATGGGAAAGCCCACAGAACAGAAACGGTGCCACTGCTTCACAGCCTCAAGACAGGACGCCTTTGAAAACAGCCTGCACTGTCACCCAGCACCATTCATGCCAACACTTGCCTGGGGAGTGATACCACACCAGAAGTTGGAGTAGAGAGAGCGAGACTCGAGCATCGGTGCCACCAGTGTCTTGTTTTCTGCTATCAAAAGGCTCAGGGTTTGTGGGTTGGTCAGTAAATTGTCTGCATCGATAAACTAGAGAAGTAAGAGAGGAAGAGAAAAAGCAGTCTGTTATTAGATGAAACAACATGCTTCCCCTGACACTTCCTTGGGAACAAGGCAGCCAGAGGCATGAGGTACTGGCCAAAAATCACAGAGCTGGTGGTTTTGATACCACAGACACACGTCTGTTATGGGTGAACCCGAGGAGCTGCCCCTACACCCAGCTACATGATGGGGAAAGATGCAGAGCTTCTCTCTGATTCTACACGTCACTCCAGCACAGGGGCAAGGGCGCTGCGAGGCAAAATACCACCACTGAAAATTCAGGGCAGGTTTGTTTTTTGAAGAGGATCAAGAAGGAAAACCTGCCTCACACCCTCGCCTTGTTCAGAGCCTGTTGGAACATCACCATGAACTGCTGCTGCAATGACCTATTTCCGTTACACTTCACCAGTCGCTGGTGGGGTTTCAAGCAGGGGGACCCTGGCAGGTAATACCCAACACCAGGACTATATTCAGTTCTGATCCCTGTGGAGGATGCCTTGGCCTCTCCCAGGAATACATCTCTCTAGCTGCAAAGTCTCTCGCTTATCAGACCAAGAAATGACACACAGCCTCTCACTGCAGCTAGCTCTGTCTTAGGGTGGAGAAGAAACTTTTTCCCAGCCCCAGGCATCAGAGCAACTACCTGAAAAGCTTGTGCCTGAGGAGAGTTAACAAGTCACACCTTGTACTTACCAGGATGTAGTCTGACCACTTCTCTCGTGCAGCACGCAGGGCAGCCTGTCGGAGTTTCATCACGTGAGTGAATCGGGAGCTTGGCCAATGTTTTGGCCCAATTTCTTCTGGATAAGACCTAACAAAGACAAAACCCAAGTGATTGTAACCTACAGCAGGGCCCTCTAAAAGAAGTCAAAAAAAAAAAAAAAAAAAAAAAAGAAAAAGAGTTCCCTTGCTGCCTTCTTTCCAGAAGAAAAACAGTGTTAGAATCACCTCAGGCCACCCGGGAGAGGTTTTGAGGAAGAATAATTCTAGGTTTCATGCTGGCAGGTGTACCCAGGGCACTGCAGAACAAGCAGCACTGCAGCATTTCCTGCCAACCGCACAGCCACAAGCAGAACAGCACCATCACACCAGTAGTTCCTTCTGCAGCAGCAGGCCCTCACCTGACGTAAGCAGAGGTTACCCCACCAAAATGAACCAAAGCTGATTTACCTCCTCTGACCCTCTGGAACAAAGTCATCTGTCCTCTGCTGGGCTCTGAGACTGGAAAGACAGCTTCCTCAAGCCCAGCAGACACAAAGCTGAGAAAGTGAAGCTGAAGGCAACTTGGATTCCCTCAGCATCTGGGCATTATTGCTAACTGTTCACACATCCCAGTAACAGCTTTTAAATCTACAAACACCCAACACTGCGAGCCCAACCACGTGAGTGATGTCACGTGCATGTCTCTGTTTCCAGGATCAGGTCCAAAAGCAAATGCTTTGTATCAAAGATGGAAGAACGCTTAGGGACAGAGCCCTATGTGGAATAAAAATTCAGGGCTTTGAAACAGTGCCAGTATAAGCCAGTGAAGGAGCTAAGAATTTAAAAAACTTTACACAGAACTTCAAAAAAAGCTGAGTTTGACAGGATTAAGAAAACTCAGTTCCAATTAAAGGATTAAAAAAGTCAATAAAACCAGCGCTCCCTGTGGGTTTGTACCACAAATGCCCCACCACTGCACTGGGGAACTTGAAAGTAAAAAAGTCAGCTAAAGAAAGGGGAAACTGATGTATTCTCCCCTGATGGAAGAAATAGAAAAGAGAACAAAACAAGGAACAGCTGATCTTGAAAAACCAAATAAACTTAAAAAGCAATAAAAACCTAATGCACCCAACATCCTATTTCAAAGCAATGATCCTGCAAGTCGTGCAAAGGCGTAATACATTGAATTAAATTGAACCTGCCGAATATTTGATGTCTCGGGCAGAATTTTCACAGATGTCACAGGAAAGGGGTACAATTTCTCTGCTTCCTTGCAAATAAAGAACGATAGTTTTTATTCCCCGTAGCTTCTGACATGATTTGTTTACCATGCAAAGAGAGCAGCTGCTCAATAACCGCATGGAAAACGCTTTCTTCTCCAAAGTTCTGCGTGAGTTGCTTCACCAAAGTCAGAGACCTTTTCAGGGGGTCCCTAAGAACAAGGTTTTAATGGGACAGACGCCACAACAACAAAAAAAATCCACATTTTAATGCTTGGACATTTAGTACATCTCCTGGTTTGGTAACAGAAAACCTGCAAAACTGGACATAGACAGCAAAGAGCCGCAGCCTGCCCCTCGCTGTGGTACTACTCACGGAGGGTCTTCCATCGGCCTCCACTCCACATCATGGTAGAGGTTCTGCACGTTCTTCAGCCACTCTCTAAGGACTGCTGTGGTGTTATCAACATTGTGGTCAGTGGCTGCCCTGGGAAAACAAGAGCACAAAGCCTGTTAACAAAAGATTTCGGTCCTTTGCCTTTTCCCAGCTGGTAAAGGAGTCAAACAAAGGCAGAACCTATTTCTTACAGGCGCATCCATCTCTGGCAGAACTTCAGGACAGCTCCACAGATATGCAAGTCCTTGCTAAGGCACACGGCAGAGCCCTGCTGCCCCCCAAAGATGGAGCACCTCTTAATGCAGGCATGCCTGCACTCCGCTCCCCTCTCACCCATCTCCCGCCCCGCAGCAATCCCAGCAGCTTTATCATCAAGCAGATACAGGACTGAACTCTCCACTCCGTTCATCCACTGGAAAAGACAAGACATCCCAAGATGAAAGACCCAAGGTAAGCTAACCACAAAGGTTGCATCCCTAGAAGCACCAGGATTTTGTTCCACTTGCTGTATCCTCCTGTGACCCCACCAGTTAGGCACAGCCTGTCTGTGACGACACGTACACCGCTGCCTCACCCCATGGCTCAGGAGCCACTTGTGCCAGGGTTGGGTCTCTGATAAGCCACTGAGAGAAGCCCCCGCCAACATGCTGCTGGCAGAATGCAGGACACATCACTCACTGCTCTACAGCACGGGTGGTTATAGCCAAGGCCTAGAAAGCCACTAGCCTCCAACCTGCAGTTAGTGTAGTCCTTCACAAGTGCCCTGTCTGTGGCCAAGCTGAGCACGGAGATGGCAGGGAAGGCAAGGACCACAGAATGGTGGGGGTTGGAAGGGACCTCTGGGGATCATCTAGTTCAACCCCTCCGGTTGAGCAGGTTGCCCAGGATGGCATCCAGGAGGGTTTGGAATCTCTCTAGAAAAGCAGACTCCACAACCTCTCTGGGCCAGGGCTCCCTCACCCTCACAGTAGAGAGCTTTCTCCTCATGGTCAGGTGGAACTTCCTGTGTTCCAGTAAGCCCACTGCCCCTTGTGCTGTGGTTGATGCTCGCCATACTCCAGGATCAGCATCAGTCCTCCTTCCACCCACTCTATGGCCAGCATGCAGGGAGGCTGAGGCTCTGTTCCTCATTTTCTTGCCATTTCCTGATGGAAAGGTCACAGAGGTCACAGAGTCTGTGAAAACACACAGAAGAGCTTTATGCAGATGTTGTATGTGCTGTTAAAACACATTGTGCAGTAGTCCTCAAATAATGGGGTGGGAGAAACTCGCCGGCTTCCTCTACGGCCTCTGAAGAATGTTTTCTCCTCAGGTTGAGTAGTATAGCTGCACAAACTGGAACAGGACACACAGATCCACGCCTCTGACAGGAATCACGTGGAAACGCTCCCAAAGGAGCCACAGGCTCGTCTCCACCTGGGATCCTCAAGACTTTGGATTCAAGGGGGAGCGAGCCAAGTCGCATCCCAGCTGCTCCTCTCAAGCATGTGTCTCCCTGGGACCAGGGCTTTGCACACCCAACACCTGGCCACTCACGTGGCCATGGCAGATCCCACAGCAAATTCCCTCAAGTGAAAGGGCTGATGTTTTTTCCTGGCCAGAAGGCAGGAAAGCACAGCCCTGTGGTAGGACACAGCTTGTGCAGCCACAGCTTGACAAGCTCCACTGAGAATTTACAACCCCTTCGTATTCCTCTGGGAGTATAAATTGTTCCAAAAGACCCCATGGAGAGATAACAAAGACAGTGTGAAACACAGGCCTAAGGAGAGGGCACTGGAAGGCCCTGCTAAGCCCACATCAACTGCTATAAATCACCTATTTTGTCCTCCAGCTCCAGAGAGCCAAGGGCACTTGCCACAGCACCCTACTTAAAGCAGTACTTGCCCCAGCACCGCACTTAAAGAGATATACCCGTAGTGAAGGGAGGGCACATGGAGGGGAGAAAGGGGACACATCCCAAACCCTAGAGCTACTCCAAGCTATTTCAGGAAGATACCTCCACCCCAAGTCATCATATGATCCTCCAGATGAGGATCAGGGCTTGGACCCTTTCCAGTCATGCAACCGGAAAACATCGTTCCCATAGGGTTTAGCTGGATTTAAATAAAAAAAAAAAGAATCAAGAATTCAGATTAAGTTTATTTATAAATCAGAAGAACACCATCATTTAAGGACAGGAAGATTATTTGTTACGTATTTATTCATGTCTATTAATAAATGAATAAAGTTCAGCAAGTGAACAGAGGCTGCTTTCTGTGCTATTAACTGCTCTCCTATGACAGAGCAAGGCTGGGTTTAGTTGTAACTTGGGGGTTTGCTTTGACCAAGGCCTTGGGTCAGACTGAACTGTAGATGTAGTTCACAAGGGTGTTTAACTGGACTAAAACAGTCCTAGTGCTGACTTAGTCTGTTCCACTAAGTCCAACTTGCTCCATATATTTTATGGAGTGCAGCTCATCCACTCAAGCCTCTGTTTCAGCACGCTTGCTTGGGCCTCCCACAGCCACTGTACACTTTGAGTCTTGTTCTACTTTCCTCCCACACTCCAGCTGCAGTCAGTGAACAACAGCTCCAAAATTCCTAAAATACCAGAGAACTGTGAAAATGGCTCTATGTTCATAGTCATCTATGGAGTTGCAGTGGTACCAAGCAGCTCCGGCTATACAGTGGGACATGCCTCAGACATCACATAAACCAAGCAAAGGTGATAGTGGCCATCCTGAAGAACAGAGTCCATCTTACACTGTACTCTTTGCCAGGTCCAGGCTAGTCTTAACTAAACTTAACCCTTAAAGTAAGCAATGCGCACAAAGTCAGGTCCATGTGCCTGTTTCCCTCAGCAAGCCTCACCAGTCCTTCGAACCTCACAGAAAATCAGTGGGGTCATGTGGAAGGGTTTGCTACAGTCTGGGGATGGAAAGGAAAAACTTCAGCAGCGTCAACGTCAAATTAATCTTGGTGTTATGCTGGTCCAAAGCTTTGAGTAGCAGAAGAAACCTTACAATTGAAAGGTGGCAGTTGAGAGAGTTACTGGAACTCTGCCCTCAAAAGCTGTCGTCAACAGCCAGCCCTTCTTTACTTCCCCAGGCAAGACAAGGGGGATGAAGGAAGCTCTTCTGGTTATGTCTTTGTCTTCAGTTCCTGTAAGGTCAGACCACTCAAGTTTTACTGCATGGACACACCACCATCCTGAGAGAAGGGCACAGCATGCCAAAGACTGCTGGTACCTGCTTTTGCCCTCTGCTCAGGGTTGCCTAGGGAAAAAGCTTCCCAACAGTCAATGAGACCCCCCACAGCTAGGGTGCTCTGTCCTGCTACCAGTGGGGCAGCAGGCCCTTGACAAAATTCACCCTGGAAGACCCCAATAGCTAATATCCTCCAGAGAGAAGTGAGACACACAAATGAGAGCCTAGAGGAATCTCTACATCCACTCACAAGGAAACTGCTAGAAGAAAAATGGCATTTTCCTGCCCAGGCTGTCATGGCATTATGTAGAAGGTGAATTCACATCCCAGTAGACCTTTAGGAACGTTGATGAGACTAAACTCTGGCACAAAGAAAGGACTGCTGTCTCCAGGACTATCCACCCAGCAACACTGCTAAGCCCAAAAGTTCTCAAAGGCAAGAAAGCTTGTCACGCCCTGAATGAAACATGCCCTGTGACTAGCAGTTTGGCAAACCTTTGTTTTTCCAGCTATGAGACTCAAAAAAAACCCACCCCAAACAATCCAAGCCATTCCCCAAAGAAATTATCACTACTTGTTTCAGATCAAATAGAATCAGCTCTTACTACTAGTGTAGTATCTGAACTACTCTACTCATACCCCAGGGGAAAAAAAATTAAAAAAATCAGCAGCTATGGTGCTTGCAGTACCACCATACGGAAAAACAGCCACATACTGCTCTTTTCCCTTTTTTTTTTTTTTTATTTCACCCCTGCACAAGAAAGACAGACAAAAAAAATGTGAACAGGACTTCCCACTGGCAGCAAGAGCTTCTCAAGTCACAAGAGGCATGTCAGGATATTCCCTGACATACTATAAGCATGACTTCTCTAATAGGTTTTGTAGAACTTCAAGCAGCTGAATACACAGTTAAAACTTCAGTGTTCCAAGTCAAAACACAGGAACCCAGACCAGTGGGGGTTGGAAGGGACCTCTGGGGATCATCTAGTCCAACCCCCCGCTAAAACAGGTTAACCCAGAGAAGGTTGCCCAGGATGGTGTCCAGATGGGTTTAGAATCTCTCCAGAGGAGACTCCACAACCTCTCTGGGCAGCCTGGGCCAGGGCTCCCTCACCCTCACAGTAGAGAAGTTTCTCCTCATCGTCAAGTGGAACTTCCTGTGTTCCCATTTGTGCCCATTGCCCCTTGTCCTGTCACTGGGCACCACTGAACAGAGTCTGGTGCCGTCCTCTTGACACCCACCCTTTACCTGTTGATCAGCATTGATGAGATCTCCTCTCAGCCTGCTCTTCTCCCGGATAAACAGCCTTTCCTCATAAGATTGATGCTCCAGTCCCTCAGCATCTTCATATGGATGGATCAGTTGGACCCTGTTCATTCTTAATCCATTTTCAGCATGCTAAGGCCATCTCTGCCGCAGATCTCATCACTACCACTGGCGGTCTGTTGCCCATGGTGCACATCTCCTCAGTTCTGGAAAACTGACTGTCCTTTCCCTGGGTGATGACAGTCAGGAAGGGTTGTGGCACACAGACAGAGCAGCCAACACTTGTGCCATGCTTGGTACAGCAAGACAAAGCCATGGGATGAGACTGCCCAAGTGGTAAACTGAGGGTAAGGTGGTCATGTCCTGTGCTGGCTCCTCTTGGAAAAAGCCTTCAGTAGGTGAGGAAAAGCAGTACCTACAATATCCGCAGAAAAGCATTTTCAGCCTACCCAAACTCCTCCCACAACAGTGTGAGTGGAGAGGGCAGCACAGGCCAACATGTCTTCCCTGCATGTCCTGTAAGAAGGTTTGATGGTGAGAGCACACTACATAAGAGATGTTATCACCTCTCCACATTTGCCTGTTCTGGAAAAGTGTTTTTACTACATCCTTTGATCCTTGTCCATGGCATGCACTTGACAGGGCAAGGAGCGTAGATCACGTTAATCCAGCTCCACTCAGCTCACCAAGAACACAACTTAGCAAGGCCACACAGCCCTTAGACAGTGCTTAAGTCCTTTAGGTGTATTCTTTGGAAGCAGGTTGGTGAGCACAGAGCTATTATTTGAGTCTACCAGCATTATTTTTGGCCTGGCGTCAAGTCGAAGCCATGTTTTTTGAGCAGATCAGTTTGAAACATTTGTGCAGTCCCGTCAGAGCAGCAGCTCCAAGTGCAAGGCCACAGGAAGAGGAGAAGTGGGCTAGTTAGGGAGGAGTATAATTCTTACCCATCACTCTCTAATGTCTCCTCATCTTCATGGCTCTCTGCTGGACTTTGTCACACTTGTAAACATACTTCATCAGGGGGGCTCAAATCCAGATGTGGTATTCCAGATGTGATCAAACAAATGCCTAGCAAAAGGGATTAACCCCCCTTGATATCCTGGCTTACTTCTGATCATGCTGCTCAGGACATAGGTGACCTTTGTTACCAGGGCACACCAGTGGCTCACGTTTGGGTTGCTGTCCACCATAGACCCACAGGACCCCTGAAGCTTCACAGTGTTCAGGGGAACCCAAAATGTTCTTCCTTCCCCAGGTGCAGGACCTGATGCAGTTCAATGGATTCCCTGAGCGGGCTCTCAACTCAAAGCCAACGCACTCTGCTTGCAACTAGTAACTGCAGAGAAGACTTGACCAGGGCTTTCTCAAAAAGGGACAGGTTACATCAATGATGTTTGTATCAAAAAGAAGGCAACATAATGTTCAAGAGCTGATTAACCACGTCTAGAATTTAATTAAAGAAAAAAGGTCTCCTTTCTTTAGATTTGCAACCTAAAGCCTGCACAACACAACCAGGAAAGACCACTGCAGTGACAAGGGAAAAAAAAATAGC
>NW_010390029.1:22452-26436 GCF_000710305.1 Buceros rhinoceros silvestris | reverse complement strand
AAAAAAAATATCATTCCTGCAGGAAATGTCCTTTCTGAAAAGCAAGTTTAATAAATTAAGCTGGAGCAGACCTCCAGATGGACACTCCTATTCCCGTAACATGGCAGCTTTTTCCACTCAGATCCAAACCTATTTCCAATAAATAGAAGTTAAATTTCTGTAAAGTTTGAGAACGTTCATATCGGGGCTTGTGTAGACATAACTACAAGCACTTCACTATTCACTTTGGCTGTAACCAGTAGTCCTACCATGGACACAAGTACTCATTGTCCACGCTCAGCAAAGCGCCCCCCTCCCAAAAAAGCTCGAGAACCATGAATAGCGAAAAAGTAAGTGCAACATTAAGCACCTACTGCTTTAATTAAGTAACATGTGAATAGCAGCATATAAAAAAAACTGCTCCTTTTACAGACTGCTCATATTTTTAGCCTCATAATGTCTCCTCAAACTATGTCTGCAAGAGCGAGTTAATTTAGGCTTTGGTGGTTGTACTCCCCAAAAAAGGGAGAAACTAAAATCCACCTCGTTTCACTTTTCCACACCTCCGCCTGCTCTCCCGAGCTATTTGCAGTTTATTTACCTCAGGCGCTGGGTCAGAGAAGAACGTTTTCACTTCAT
Organism: Buceros rhinoceros silvestris; assembly: GCF_000710305.1. Lineage (NCBI taxonomy): Eukaryota > Metazoa > Chordata > Aves > Bucerotiformes > Bucerotidae > Buceros > Buceros rhinoceros. The sequence goes on along the minus strand of NW_010390029.1, from coordinate 25,818 downwards.
CATCTGCACAGGAAAAGTACTATAACACTGTGTGCCCCTGGTGTGGCTGGGAACAGGTCACGCTGTAATACAAGTTGTGGGAAACTTGATGTCCAGGGCCCTGCTGTAATTTTCCTACTGAATTTAACATTTACCAAGTCTTTTACCCTTTGGCAAAGGTAGGCAGGAGGGCCTCGAACAGGGCTAAGTGCTTCATGCTCAAGAGGTGTACACTGCAAAGCAGAGCCAGGACTGGAGGCAGCTAGCTTTCCAAAACAAAAGCTCTAAGGAGGATCCTTTCTTGTTCTGTCAGTGTTCTGAACCCTGTAGGGCTTGAGGAAGGTGTTGGTTTCTCCCTACGCTGCTATCAGAGCCAAATGCAGATACCCAGGTTCAAGTGGGCGCTTCCCATCACCCCGCCAAGCACATACCATGGATGACAAAGGTCAGGACAGTGCTGATGGTTGGAGCTGCATTGAGAATGGCTCACACCAAGAGGACGTGTGGGGCTTTCCAGGGCTCCCACTGCAGGACTAAGCGGGACATGTAACGAAGTCCCAGGTCTTCCTTGGTTTCTCTCTGCCTGCAGGCAGGGATTCAATTTACCAACAAGGCTTGCTACGGGATATACTCCAATACTGAGTTCCACTGAAACAAGAGCTGTAGATTGCCCACAAGCCCGAAACCCGCAGGGTCTCATTCAAAGCGAAGCCCAAAGTCAATGGAAAGCCTGTCAGTAGATCATTCCTAACAACTGTGGCATAGAAACTGGCGACAAAAGCACCAGTCGCTCACCTTGGCAATCTTCCACAGAAGAGAGTAGCAATAAAGCAGCAATAAACCTCTCTCTGAGAGGTTACATCTCAAAACAAACGGGGATGGAAGAAGCCTATTTCCGTATGCTGTGTTCCACAGCTGTGCTAGCAGAGGTGCCCTAATACTTGGCTTGGACCTCGATCCACTCCAGGCCCTCACACATTTGAGGTAGTGAGACAGAAAGGGAAGTTCACCTGCAGAGCCCTATCCTTCCTGTTTTATTAGGGATGATACAGGCGCATGGGGAATCCAGCAGCTCAGGTCCGGCTCTCTTACTGTTCGTTGAAGTTTGGCAAGGCCACTTTACCTGCCACCTTGTAGCTTATTAAGAAATGCTGAATTCTACAGTTATTCCCAGGGAAGTTACCTCCCACAAGCATAAATCCTCAAGTGACAGGACAAGAGCAAATGGTCTTAAGTTGCAGCAGGGGAGATCTATGTTAGGTATCAGGAAAAACTTTACAGAGAGGGTTGTGAGGCTGCCCAGGGAGGTGGTGGAGTCCCCATCCCTGAAAGTGTTCAAAAGCCATGTAGGTGTGCTGCTGAGGGACATGGTTTAGGGACCCTGGCAGTGCAGAGTGAACAGTTGGACTCCATGATCTTGAAGGTCTCTTCAAACCAGATGGTTCTATGATACTCTATGATCAGGAATCTGGCTAGCCTGGGCTCTCTGGAGAAGCCTTGGAGACAAGAGAAGTGCTGTCAACAAATGGTTCTATCTTTCAGTCAGCAGAACTGCATATCCCACTCTTGCTGTAAGGTCTCTAGCCAAAGCTGGCCCCACCAGATGCTTCAAGAGAGGAAAGCTCAGCCCTCAAAGCAGGACTCAATATATTTGTGCCAACCTTTGGCCTCAAGCTAGCAGCAGCAAGTCACTGCACAGGGAGTTCCCCTCATGCTCTGGGAAACGGCAGGGGATTCAAACCCCACAGCATTAGAAAGGCCATGCTACTTCACCCACTGTTAACCATTACTAGCCATGTGCCACAATGGTTCAGTGTTTTTTACCACTGCACTAATGACACATGATGAACGGAGCACAGTACGTGAATTTTAACAGCTTAAGTTGGACTAAAGAGAAAGCAAAACTACGGAAGGCAGCAAGTCCCTTCTAGCTTTGTAAGGGTCGCTAGAGACCTCCAAATTGTGTGGATCCTGCAGCAAAGGCCTCCAGCTTTCAGTCGCTTTGGGCAGCTCAAAGAGCTCCCTGGTCCGAGTGGAGAACTGAGCTCAGAGGCACACAGGCTAACTGATGACTGTCCTTATTCTGGGTGTGAATTCAACCCTGCCAAAAATAACAAAAATAACATCCAGCAACGGAGTCCTAGTATGAGGCAAATACTGATTTAGATTTCCCAAAATAAGCAGTAAATAAAGTAACAGACAAGTAATTTCTCCCAACCTTTTTGTCTGAATGCTGCCAGACTTGGAAAACCAATTCAAAACACACCCACTGAACCGGCAGTTTCCACTGTGAACCAGTGATGAATTACCTTGACTAGGAAACAGCGCAGCTGGGAAAGACTGGAAGAGGAGGTATGGATCCTAAAGGGAAGGAAAAAAAATTCAAAACAAGACGGAGGCAAAACACTTCCAAAAGCCAACAAGAGGGAGGGCGCCAAGGCAGCAGAGAACTACCAGAAAGCACCTGCATGGTTACAACAGCCTGAGCCAAAGTATTCGTAGCTATGGCTCCATCACCTTCTCCCTGAGGGCCACAGCACACCATCCACCCCTCTAGTGACTCTCGCACAGCTCGATGTGCAAGCAAAGAGCTGTTCAGCACCCAGTTGGGCAGTATACCCTGATTTTCCAAACCTTAGTGGTTTATTTCAGCTGTGAAAGTAGCCTTCTTTGCCACAGAGGAGCAAGCGGAGTTGTTACTTGACGACTTTCATCTCTCCTGCTCAGGATCCTCCCCAAAATGCAGCAAGACAAGGAGAGCTCGCTAGAACTTCTCAAGCACTCGCCCACCAACAGGCAGATATGGTTATTCTTCACCTAGCACTGAGGAGACTCATTTAATAAACCATTTTCTTTTAAATAAAAACACTCCTGCTTTGCATAAATTTGTGCTGCTCCCCGGACTGTCAACCCTACCTGGCATGTGCTAAACCCAGACTTGACAGCTCAAACCTCAGCGATTTTCATGGGATCGGAGGATAACACATCATGAGATACCACCACAACGATGCAGCTCAGAGGCTGTGAACAGATTTACACCTCCCTTGCCATCACTTAGTGTAGCACAGTTATGCTCACACCCTTCATCAACTAGGCCTTGAATGTTCAGGCCCAAGTTCAAAGAACTGTTTAAGCATTTAAAACAAGTTGCTAAAATCTCAATGTATGCGTAAGACTTTTTGACTTTGCAGAGACTTGGCATTTGTTCCAGGGTTTTCCTTATTTAAGGACACGCTTTTGTAAGCACGTTCTTTTGTTTTTTAATTATTGTAACTCAGCCCCAGTTCGAGGTGGTCTGAGCCCAGATCAGTGGCAGGGAGCTGTATGGGAGCGTGGAGCAGCTGCACTGTCCAGACTGGGCAGCTGTACAAGAACAGGACCTCACGC
>NW_010390029.1:19829-22301 GCF_000710305.1 Buceros rhinoceros silvestris | reverse complement strand
CTCTTTCCCCGTGCCCTTCAGCAGCTCATGGATAATGGATTTTTCTGGCAGCAGTAGCAATTTTAAAGCCTTCAGTGATCTTCCAAGCCCAAGTGAGACAATGATTCACAGATGTATGTGTGTACATACATGCGTACGCACCAGGATCTTTGCTCTTTCCACACTACCCCAAGAAATCTCTTGCTCCCCAAGATCCTCAGGTTGTCTCTGATAGTACAGTACCATGACAGTTGTGTCTTCAAGGCCATCGGGAGACACAACGGGAGATTCAACATCTGCCCAGAAAAGCCATCACGCTAGAGCCGCTTACAGCTGCCTCATGGCGATACTAAAATAATCCAGGTTTAACAGCTTCTCTGGTGTCCGTGCAAGGGAAATTCTCTTGCATCAGAAAGGAGGTTCCTGATGATTCAGCCCCAAGTCCTCTCTTTGTCTTGCTTTAGCTCTCCCCATGGTCGTCCCACTGCAGACAAAGTTTTAAAGGAAAGAGAAAACCATCTGCATTTGACCTTGAGAATATTTCCAAGAAGACTTGGCTTCAAGGGAACGTAAGGAAAGCCTAGGAAATCTCAGACACACAGGATGAGGGCTGTGACTAGCCTCTGAAATCAATTTGCTGAAACAAGGAATTAACTGCAACAGTTCTGTAATCTCCAACTGAGACACTAGCTAATGCAGCTGTTCAAGGTTAATGGAAGCATGTAAGCTACTCCGAATGAACACCAGTATTTAGAAATACTCCTAGCTCTATTAAGAAAAAATGGATAGGTTTTGAAGGGCAGAATCTGCTCAAGTTTAGGTGCACAGTACCACCAATTTTTCAATGGGCACATTAAATATGGGCCCATACCACATTACCAAGGGTCTGCCAAAATAGAAAGATCTGAAAAGCTCTCAGTCTCTGTACCAAGCTTGCAGAAGAATGAGCTCCCGTAGTCTGCCTCGCCTCCAGGAAGATGACTGCGGACATGCACCAGTAGCCACTCAGTACTGGAGGGAAAGGTGAACCCAAGTCACTCACTCAGTTGCTTCTTTTTTTAATTTAGGTTAGGTTTTCTTCTTCCCTTTTCCCTAGAAGTTATAGCCACACCCTACAAGTATCAGTAATTACACAGGGCCTGTCCCCCAGCCCGGCCAGTGAGAATTTTCATCCAGAGGCAGAGGACTAGCTGAACATGGTCACATGGTTTAGACATGCTCCGCTCTTCCAAAGTGCTTAAGAACCCACCTTTCCAGATGAGACATCTGTAGGTACCATTGACTTAAAATAAGAAATACAACTTCCTTTCCATTATGAATGGATTTTCTTTCTAATCATATCCCACTAGACTTAAACAAAGGAAAATTCAGGGGTTTTACCAGTCAAGAATCTGCTCTGTGATCTGGAAACCACCAGGATGCTTTGTGTGACACTAGAGTGAGCTTTACACAATAACTGGCCCTTTCATGTGAAAACTTAGTTGATAGGCCACAATAAAGACGTTCTTTCCAAAGAAAACGGCTTTTTATTTCAAAAGCCAGCTTTTGTTTGAGGCCATAGGAAATATAAAATAGGAACACAATGATTTGCATCTCAAACCAGAACAAGACAGAGGAAGAATGAGTGCTAACAACAATATTCTTTATGACCAAACACCAATTTAGCATTTGGAGAAGAGGTCTCCTTCAAAGTAGGGAAGAACCACAAGAGAAATGTAACAGGCCATAAACTGTTCTTCCTATAACAAAAGTGACAAATGATATTTGGCTATCCAGAAAGATTTTAGCTCTGGAAAGAGAAAAATCAATGTGTTTAAAAGGGCAGGAGATGCTCAATGTTAAATGGTAATGGAAAACCAAAGGTATTTTATATCTTCACATCAGTAGGAAACTCCCTGGTATAAACTCAATGTAACCAGACCCTTGGGACTTTCACTAGCACATGAAACAGGACTGCAGGTTGGACAAAGATGAGCCGTGCTGGGCCACGCGCTCTTAGCATCCCGCAGGCTTTCCGCAAGTCACATACAGGCTTTGAACCAATAGTGAGTTGGGGGGCAAGGAAGACACCCCAGCAAGAATGAATGAGCGAGCCATCAGGCAAACACAACGGTGAGAGTTTCTGCAAGGACTTACCTCCATCACTTGGTCACCCTCTGGCCTGGTTTAAACAGCCAAGCCACTGCTTTGTGTTAGCAGTCTTTCACCATAAGCCCTGTGCAGACCAGACAAGAGGACTGCCATGCCAATGGATCCACCTGAAGCCAGCTCCACGTTTAGGACTGATTTCCATCCAAACCCTGCGCCTCTCCAGGGGACCGGGAATTCCTTTGCTGTTGCTGCAGGCTGAATAGGACTGTCAACAGGACAACAGCACCAAGCCCTCCAGACCCAGTCTCCCAACAGGTTACTACCTGCCTACATACTCAGGTGCGCAGAGACATCATAAGGAAAACCTCAACAGTAAAACATTTTGTGTATGAGCAGCAATTT
>NW_010390029.1:13544-19652 GCF_000710305.1 Buceros rhinoceros silvestris | reverse complement strand
TTCAGCAGGTCTGGAAGACTCTGAGGACTGGAGTACACACTTGCTGAGCAACAGCTTGCAAAATTCCTGCTCTGTAGGCTTTTGGACAGTAGCTGTGTTACAGTGCTCTGTATTAAACCTGCACAGCTTGCTGGAGGACCTCATGCTTTTCTGCAACCCAGGAGTGCTCACCTCCTGATAGATGGAGCCTTCTCAACACCTGCACAGAGCTGGAAAAAGACGAGGCATACATATGCCCTATGGGTACCCGTCCATTCCACCAGAAGCAACAATCCGTCTTTGCCCACAAAGGCTTGGGAAAGGGGAGTTACAGGCAGGAAGAAAGTCAACAGGAAAGTCTGGGGTCAGCCACCATCCCAAGTCCAGGACTGATGAAGCGCAGCAGCATCACTGAAGAGTCTCCCAGTGGTAATACCAACAACCGTGAGAAGCATTCCCCCAACTTCCAGAGGGCTGGGATTCTTCTCAGCGCTCCTGGGGCACACAGGCTGACGAGCTAGGCACAAAGCATTATATTTCTGTTGCACCATCCTGTGGAAGCATCTGATCACGAAAAACACCGAGACAAAGTGGAAGACACTCAGCATTTGGCTGAAGAACTCTTGGCCCTCTGCAAAACCTGCCCTCCAACAAACAAGGGCCAGCCCTGGGCTCCTCTGCCTGCTGGCAGTGTACACACCGGTGTTCACTTACGCCCTCCGTGTTCCAGCTCGGTGTGGCTCACTCGCAGTGTAGCTGTTGAGAGAAATTAGCTTGGCTGAGCTTATGCCACAAATAAATCTCCTGGCCAATTTGCATTTAGAAATATGACTCTGCATTTCTCCTTCATGAAAGGACTCACTGTCTGGGCACGGAGAGGGCTGTGGTAGAAGCATGTACCAGATAAATAGATCATTAAAGGCACGCGGAGAAATCCCAGCACTGCTGTCAAAGCACAGAGTATTGTTGTCAAACGCACAGCTCTCTCTTTGTCATGCTCTCGCACAGAGAGTTTTACCAAGTTGAAAGGTTTAGACCCCTAAACAGACCTCCAGGCTCGCCTTGCACAGGCAGCAGCAGTTACAACAATTTAATTAAATTTTTCCTCGTTGTTTATGTATGCAAATCGGTTTCCACCTTGATGATCTGCAATACCACCACCAGGAACAGATAATACAGAACACAAAGACAAATTAACCCCGGTCAGGAGGTAATTCCTTCCCAATTCCTAGAGCAGACCAGTCTCAGGTACGTGGGTGTACCTGATAGCAGACTTACAGAAGCAAAAGCAGACAAAGTCAGCAAGACATTTTCCACAGGAATTCAACTCCAGGATGGCTTGACAACAGCAGTTTTCACACTGCAATCAGCAGATGCCTGTGGATTACTTCTCACATGTTTGTGCAAGGCAACTTAAAAAAAAGCCTATCAGACATAAGTCAAAATTTGCTCCACAGGCATCTGTGTTCCCACAGGAAACATGCTGGGCTTATGCTCAGCTGACAGGACACCATTCCCCTTTCACTTGTGCTAGAAGGCCCAGTACTGATGTCCTCGCCAGAATCAATGCCCCCATCTAAAACTTTATTGTGTGATCCACAGCACCATCTCAGCGGGCAGCACAATAAGCCATCTATGCACCTAGAAACTCAAATACCCTTTGACACTAACAATAACTTGAGTTTATTCTCACAGTGTCAAGTAATCAAGGCTGGCATGGGCACATAATCAACATTGCCGCTTTCCCAGGAATCACTGGGTGCCTACAGGCAAACTGGGCGATAAAACCCCAGGTGTTTATAACATTTAGTACAGACACAGAGAAACAGAATCTGAAGTAAATGCCTTGACTGCTCCTTCTATAGCCTCTGTACTAGCAAGTCAGCATCCTTTTTATTAACACAGAATCTGCTTTCCAAACAGGGCCAGGAGGTTCAGCAAGTAAAAGTCAACCAGGGACCTCTAAAGAATTCCTCACAAGGAGCGTTGCCATGTTGCTTGTCTGGCACTTCACAAGCGATCCAGGCACTGGCCTAGATCACAAGCAAATCTGTAAGCAAGCTGGCCTTCCTCCTGCCGAGCCCCTCCTCTTCCACCGACCACAGAGCACCCAGCCTTAGAGCTGTCTGAAGGGGCAGCCAGCTCCAGCGTTTCTGGAAGCATGACCTTTAAGAAGGATTGGTCTCAAATCTGCAGAGGAGGGAAACAGTTTCCCCACTTTCACAGCCAGAAGACATATCAATTAAAGGCTTTGTCTAGAGCACAGCATGAGGTGAGGCAAGGAAAAGGACTGATGTCTCCATCACCAGGCTGTGCCTGGTCAGCCTGCCTCCTCACTACACATCCCAGCACTGCTGGGCACCCCCAAGACAGCCTGTACACCAAGAGCAAAAAACAAGAATGCACTGGTAGAAACCAGGACAAAGTGTGGTCTAAAAGCTCATAGCTCCAAATAAATAATGGAGCCAGTAAAGGAAAAGAGTTTTTGCTTTTTATCTGACCCGCCGTATCAAAAACAAGCAAAGAAACTTCAAAACACAACAGCAAAAAATAGCTGGGTACCAGATGCTCCTGGAAAGGCTGAGGCAAGAAATCCACCCAACACTGTCTCCAGGTTCTTTCAAAGATACCCAAGGTGTTCACAACAGCTCTGCTGATGGGACCCACATGAAGGAAGCTGAATACACAGCTAAATAAATAGGATCACAAAATTAATATCCCAAGATGTCACTGCTTGCCATATGGTAAGGAAATGAAAGGACACGCTGGCTGCAGGCCAGGACAATCTGTCTTCAAGGCAAGGCATGTGCATGGCTTTATAGTTTGCATTAACATTGTAAAGAGTTACACAGGAAAGGTACTGCAGGAAAATTAAATATGCATAAATCAAACGTTCGCCATGGCTGACTGGTTAGTTACGGTCTCCAAACGGTAAAACAGTAAATGGCTACAAAGCTTTCACATCTGCAGCAGGGACGAGGTTTACCCAATCAGCCAGGTCACCCCAGAAGGGACTGCCGGGGAGTCAGGTCGTCTCTAGCAATTGTTCAGTACCAACACGTGGAGACACCTCTTACATTAGATTGCACTCACCATCCAAGCTTTAGGGACTTATACCACCTTCACGGACTTGATTAATTCGCTCTCCTTTTCCAAGCACTTCAGTGACTCCAGGAAGCTCAGTCCTAGCCTAACAGTGCACTGAAGATGTGATGTGACAAAGTTTGACCTTTAGAGCCCGACTTTCCCCTCTGAGTGCATCTTCCAGTTAGCAGACCTGCTTCGCACCACATGCCTGTGGTCTCCACCACCCCCCAACCATGCAGAGGTTATACAATCGGCCAGCCAGGGCTATGACCAGGATGCAGTTTGTTCCACCAACACTCCATGAAGTAGCATAGCCAAAGGCTAAAGCACCTTAGTTAGTCACAGGGTCAGAAATAAAAGATTTTTGCCTTTTCAGGGGTTATCAGAGATTCAGAGAGAGCCCTTGAAAAAGAACACAGCCAGATACATGCAAGTCATGAATTTTGGGATCAAGGAAATGAGCAATAAAAAAAGCACAGCCAAAGTGGTAAAGCTGGAGATAGAACCAGTCCTTCCCTCCCAGAACAAGCACCTCCCTTTCAGTTTAACAGCCCAACCAGTGCATAATCCCAGTGAACCTGCAGGATTAAGTAAATTATATGCAGTATCTGATGACATCAGACAGTATATTTCTTTTGATCTACTGCAAATTCGCAAACACAGCGGGATTCATTATCCTCTCACTGGCTCATGTTTCACTTGGCATAAAGGAGTTTATTCCAAACATTGTTTTCCCCAACATGAAGCTAAAGCTAACAGTCATCAACAAGTTATTTTAGAGTTAGACATCACTGAAGCCAGCACGGAACTTGAGACTTCATAATTTTGGCCTAACCTTTCCCAAGTAGCCAATTACACTGGAAAATGGAGGCTCTCTGAACTGCATGGAATGGTACAGTGCTTCAGAATGAATAGATTATGTCATATTGCTGGCAAACGGGTGACACTGGTTTAGACATAATTAAGAGATCAGAAAAACAACCACCACAGCCAAGCATTCAAAAAAAAAAAAAAACAAAAACCCAACATTTACGTATGAAGCAGAGTGTTTTCCTGGATGTCAGCTGTGATTTTGACCATCACATTTTAGAAAAAGAAAAAGCTGAAAAGGAGACAACACCTCATAGGCTGAGAGGGTTCTGAATATAGGAGGCGGGGAACAAACACCACTTTGCTACCATGAAATCATCAACATAAATTAAAATTCTCTGAATTTCTATCAGAGATCGATTTTACAGTGTTCTTGCTTCGAATGGGTAAGTGTACTCATTGTTAAGGTACCCCGGGAACTAGGCAATGCAAACCAGACAGGGTAGAGGCAAAGGTCTCAAGCTCCCCAAGCACTGCATTGAGGCAGAATTATAGTTTCATTTTACGGAGAGGGAAACAAAAGTAGAGATTAACAGATTTTCACAAGTCACCAAAATAAAGGAGTGGGTGTCAGGGCTGGAAAGGATAAACCAAACATACACTCCTTCCAAAATACACACTGAAATAAACTACAGAGATTCAGCTTTTGTAGAGCAGTTTACTTAACACATTCATAGAGTATTTGTCAGACTAGTGGCAAACTCGCGGCCACGGCAATCTCAAGAATAACTTTTCCTACACATTGCTGTTAAGAAACTCCCACAAGCTCAAAGGCAAAGCCTCTCTTCCCCAATGAGTATTTTGTCTTCATCAGTGAAAAAGCAGCTCTGGGTTTCTGGAGATGTGATTCTAGATTTAAAGCAGTGAAGTACTCATACCAGAGGGGGAAAAAAATACCAAAAAATCCTAAACACCTCCAGGATTAGAAATACTTTGCACACACTTGTAAGAAACAAGTGGATGAACTCTACCCAGAAGCCCCAGGATCCACAGAGCTAAACGTGACTTAATACTGTAGTAGGGTCTCAAAATTAGGCCCAAATCTGTGGAGTTCCTTGTTCAATCAGCTGCTTCCTTCGCTGACCTGGTGCTGTCTCCCCAGCTCCAGCCTGATGGGCAGAAGGGGTGCAGATAACAGGGCTGCGATTCTCCATCAGTTTATGAACTGCCTTTCATCTTTCTGTACTCTGAAGGTTGTGCTTCTAAGCTGTCAAACCAGGCAGCTAAACCTCTGTTCTTCCTGCCTAACTCAGCACGGAGGTGGCAAAAAGATATGCTTTCCTGCCATCTCATACAGAGTAACAAGGTCCTCCACACCTAACTCAAGATAAAGGGCTTTCTAACCTCAGTGGATAGAATCCCACACACATCTGCAAGCAGTAGACTTCCATGTCCCGCTGGGGACATGCTCTGACCCAAACAGCCCTTGCACACATCCCAGCACTTGTCCAGCAGCGTTCCCACGCCTGGACATCTGAGCTCCCCAGGGCTTTGAAGCCATTTCAGAGGCTGGAAAACTGGACTTTTGGAATATCTGAAGAAGGCATCACAAGGCATTGCTCTGGTAGGGATGAAAGAGCAGAGAGGAAAGTGACAGTCCAGTCACACAGAGGTGTGATGTACAGGAAGACAAACTGAAACCTCATTGCTTATTTTAATTTATTTGCTGAAGCTATTAAGTTTCTGAGAAGTTACATTCAGATCATTTCACCTGACCTAGTACATACCACAGGCAAAGCATCACTTAATGTCTCCACAAGTAATTCAAAGATTTGAGCATCACTTGCTTAACACTCAGAAAAAAAAAATCCCCAAACCTTTCTTTATTTTTCTGGTTTTCATCTGACACTCTCTCAGGTCTTTCTTCTGAAGCCTTTCAAATAATCCTTCAAGAGTTTCATTTGAAATCCATGCAACAGAAGCAACTGATGTGCAAGATCCATTGTGTCACATAAGTAACTGGCCAGTAGAGCAATTTCTGAAATAAATTACTTTGAAAGTGATTCATCGACCTGTTCAGAGCCTGTAACCTGATACGACATCTAATAAGATGAAATCTCAACTTCACTGACTCATTTCATTTCCTCCAATTATACTTTAACTTCTACCCCAGAGTTAGCATAGCTTTACAGCTCCATCTGCACTGTCGGTTCAAGAGATCTATAAGAAACA
>NW_010390029.1:9454-13414 GCF_000710305.1 Buceros rhinoceros silvestris | reverse complement strand
CAGCAGATCTGGAAGAAATACATCCTCCAGTGCAGAAAAGGCTGGAGCTCAGATCTGAACTGTTACAACCGGATGTTTTTATCTGTGAGCTGTCCCAAAACCCTATGTGCAGTAACCAGCTTGGCTGCACATTCTGCAGCAGCAACAAGAGCTGGTCAGGTTTGTCAGGAGTGGCTGACACACCATCAGTGAGACCTGGACGGGCTGGAGGGTCGGGCAGAGAGGAACTAAATGGAGTTCAACAAGGGCAAGCATAGAGTCCTGCACCTGGGGAGGAACTACCCCCTCACCAGTACAGGTCGGGGTGACCTGCTGGAAGGCAGCTCTACAGAGATGGATCTGTGGACAGCAAGTTCCCCGTGAGCCAGCAATGTGCCATCATGGCCAAGAAGGCCAATGGTCTCCTGGGGTGAAGGAAGAAGAGTGTGGCCAACAGGTCGACGGAGGTTCTCCCCCCACTCTGCTCTGCCCTAAGGAGGCCACATCTGGAGTCCTGTGTCCAGTTCTGGGCTCCCCAGTTCTAGAGAGACAAGGAACCTCTGGAGAGAGTCCAGCAGAGGCTACAGGGATGCTGAAGGGACTGGAGCATCAGTCTTATGAGGAAAGGCTGAGAGCCCTGGGGCTGTTTATCCCTGAGAAGAGCAGGCTGAGAGGAGAGCTCATCAATGCTGATCAACAGCTAAAGGGTGGGTGTCAAGAGGACGGCACCAGACTCTGTTCAGTGGTGCCCAGCGACAGGACAAGGGGCAATGGGCACAAACGGGAACACAGGGGGTTCCACCTGACCATGAGGAGAAACTTCTTTGCTGTGAGGGTGCGGGAGCCCTGGCCCAGGCTGCCCAGAGACATTGTGGAGTCTCCTCCTCTGGACACCATCCTAGGCAACCTGCTCTGGTGACCCTGCTCTAGCAGTGGGATTGGCCTGAATGATCCCCAGAGGTCCTTTCTAATCCCCACCAGTCTGTGATGCTGTCAGGTGGGTGATTATTGCTGTTAGATGTAACACACAATTACCTTTCCTTAGAGATCTCACTCTGCTGCAGAGGTAAAAACAATTAAGAAACTTGAACCACATTTCTCCTCCCAAATCGCTGTGATACACTGAATTCACATTTGCTATCATCTGTGCTTTAGATCCACCTGCTCCGCAGTGATCGGGCAGTGGTCTGCATTAAAATGAGGATGCAAACAATCCAAGTGCAGCAACTAATGATGCACCTTGCAGCAATACGTCTGCTGATGGTGTCTGAAACTCTCCACAGGTATCAGGAACAACTACCACCACTGCACCAGCTTTGCAATTTGTTGAGCACAGATAGGAATTTACTGCTTTCCTCAGCCCAAGTCTAGCTCCAGGCACAAATTGCTCCCCCTCTAAATTTGCATCAGGTACATAAAGACAGGCTGGTCCATAAAGACAGATGTGATGTCTGTAGTCAAAGCTGCTGGAGACAGCTCTGAGAGCAACTTCAGTTTCATTCTGTAAAATAGAGCTTCCTTCAAGGCTCAGGTATTAGGCAAAAAAAATCTTGGCAACAGCCTTAGCTTGTATGAAGTCAGAGCAGAGTTCTGCCAGCAGACAGCTATGAGCTCACCGGTCTGAAATAACAACTCATTAACGAGACTTTTGTGGGAGTAACAACTAACTTGTTTGTGTGGGAAATAATGCAGTGGCAAACCAAGTGTGTGCTAAGAGCAGTAAAATACGTATCGCAAGCACAATCCACGACTTAATGATGATTTGCATTTAAATTCTGCTTTAAGTAAAAAATAAATAAAAATCATAAATTAAGAGACAGTATTTAGCAGCAGTGACATTTTCATATTCCAGTCACACACACTGAACTTATTTCAGATGAGTGTTTTGAAAAATGAGTGCAACCAAAGCCTCTGACAGCCAGCGCCGGAGGAAGTAAATATTTAAGGAGGCAAAAGACCCAAAACCAATTATTATCCTCTGCTAACCTATTTAGAAGAGTCAGGGTAGGCTCCTCCAGAACCCTGGAGCCCGTCAGCTCAGAGACAACCAAATGGAAACTCAACTCCATCCAGAACTTCCTACTGAAGAAGCATGTATCATTTGGAGCAAACACCAACAGCATCCAGAAGCTGAGTTATGGGAGTGAGTCAAGTAAAAGTAATTGCATAAGACTGGGAAAAATGAGCATAGTGCTGCTCTACTACTCTGTTGTTCCTTGCATGGTTACAAGAACTGGTTATGCTGGCATCTCTTCCCAGTGGTTACCAGGACTGTCTGTTTCATTTCAGGCCCAAGGAAATTTCAAACCTTTTACTTTGTGAAGAGAATGTCAGGCCTAAGCCCATACCAGCCCCTGGCCTCATCCTCATTTTGTCAGCTCTACAGAACACTTTGAGGTCTGGAACCTTTGTACTCACCATCCTTGGCCCTAAACAAGATACAAATAAGGTACACACCAACAACTCACAAGATCATGCAGCACTTGGCTCCTATCTGCAACTGGTGCCTTTCTAAATCTCTGGGGCCCAAATAATTTGCTCATATCTCAGTTTGCAGCAGCTTGAAACACCCAAGACCTAACCTGGATGCAAGCTTTTCCACCCAACAGAAGTTAGCAGAAGGAATTCACCTCTACCAACATCCCACCTCCAAATGAAGGCACTGCACCCAAGTAGACACCAACCTTCTTGCCATCTCTGTCAGCCACACAGAATCCAGCAGCAAATTCAGATTTCCAAATCTATCTATCTATCTATCTAGTTCTATCTATCTATCCCTAACCACAATGCCCCCCAAATCCAGGGGATCATTCCATAACAGAAAATCATAAACACATGTCTCACCAATATAAGCCCCTTTTCTGCAGCTGTAGGATCTGCACAGGTCAGAAATAACTGCAGTTCTCAACTCCCAACACAGTAACTGCAGTTCAAACCCTTACCAAGTAAGGGAGCATTTCCACAATAAAAGAGATTCTCAGACACTGGCCCCTACTGACACTACTCCTTCCTGACTTTTGATCCTGCACAACCCATCAATCAGTAAAAAAGGTCCTTGAATATTTAGATTTCATAACCTAAAAGCTAACCGCTACCCACTGACACCAGCCCTGTTCCCATCTCTTCATGATGGTTTTCAGGACCTGTGATAGTCTCAAAAGCTAGCCTCAATTTTAACCAGTAGATCCATTAAAAAAACCCCAACAAAAACAAACCACTGCATTGACAAATGCGAAACTAAAACAAGTAGAGTCCAACATAGAAAGTGGACTCTTAAACTAGGATTTGTTTGGAGCTTGTCATAGAAGTATTCTAGACACAGAAAGCCTCCAAACAGTAAAAGAAGGGCACAAGGTCTTGGGTCTCCCCCGCACAGTGAACCTCTTAACTGTAGGAGCAGCAGAATCCAGCAATTCCCACAATAAAAGCAGAACAGAATATATTGATCCAAAACAACATTTTACCCAAACATCAACCTTACAATAATTGATGTCAGGGACTAATTCTAAACTGTTAGGCCCTCACAGCAAGGCAAACAGACTTCCCAACCCTTTTTCCCTAAACCCACCTAGGGACTAACCTTATCATTGCCAAGGGATCTGTACAGAAAACTGAACGTGAGGCACTACCCCTATGGACACTAAAGCATTTCTTAACTTGCAAGGCTAGGAGAGAACACGACAATAACGCCAACACTTTACAAATTCTTTCTCTCTCCTCAGACCCTAACCCGTATCACAACTCTGACGATAACCATGCCAGGGAACTACAACTGCATTAAGAACAAAAGTATTTGTCTTGCATTATGAGCACCAGCCTCTCTCACCTACCCAGAAGCCACCGGGAACTGTCTTCTCAAGCTTTTTTCTCCTACATACATACTGCAAACTCAACTCCGATCCCCTCCGACCACTGTGATTTATCTGGACTGGTGTAACAAGAATGGCCCTTCAAGTCATCTTTTCCCAGACCGTATCTTAA
>NW_010390029.1:0-9333 GCF_000710305.1 Buceros rhinoceros silvestris | reverse complement strand
CTTTCCTCATCCTGCAGGCACTACAGAATCTGAAAATAAAGTGTGTTATTTAAAACTCCAGACTTTAGCCTCGCTAGTACTGTAACCTGGATTCCAGTCAACCTCACAGAATGACATAGGCTGAAAAGAGGGGGGGGTGTGTGAAAGGGCAGTATATATAAATAAAGCCACCTCTCCTCTCATAGAAAGGACTGAGGAAAACATCACTTGACCCCTTGAGTGCTTTACTTCTGTTACATTCAGGACTTGGGGTCATCTTGGTGACCATATGGATGAGTGGCAAAGCCAGAAAGCTGGACATCTCCCTGCTGCATCCCAGGGCATCAATGCAGATTGGCAGATAGGTGTCCTATCCTCTACAGTAGTTGGCTTCTGGTAACTACCGCCCTCTTCTTCCTTCATGCAGACACTTCAGTTTCAGCAGTCTTTGATGGGACACCTTCCTCCTCACCTGTTCCCCACGTCCTATACCTGTTCCACAACTGCAGAACCACAGACAAGGAGCCTTTACAGTGTTGCCAGAGTGCCAAATTTGCAGCCTCTCCCTTCTTGTGGGCCTTCATCCATCACTCCTTTGAGGGAGTCTCTAGCTGCTTATCCTTTCTTGTAACACAGGATTCAAGGTCTGGATTCTGGAGGGTCTCTGTGAAGACCCTGTTTTCCTCTCATCCATCCTCCCTAATGGCACATGGCTGGCTCACCTCCTCCTACCACTCTTTTGCCCAGCTACCCAGCACCTGAAGAAGAGCACATGTCTAAGCAAGGCCAGCAATGACACTAATACTATATTATTGATACAGAAATACTAAACAAAGTCTTGGTGAACACAGTAACAAACAAGGCACATCAAGATCCCTTTTCCCAACCCTCACCAGTAATTCTAGCCAAGTCCAGCCAAGAGTTAAGGAAAATAAAATGCAAGCCATCAGTTCCTGAAGACACCAGAACTCTTGCTGTTCTAGCCCAGTCAGTTGTGCATGTAACTACTATGCTTTTCACTTAGCTTTACATCTTCTTGCCACTGTCTTTATGGGTTGTGGTGCCAGTTTCAAATTCTGGTTAGACTACGGGACCAGACACTAGCCATTTAAGGATTTTCAAGAGCAAAATCACACCCCTCAATCAATGTCACTAGCACTAATATGCACCCCAGCACTGAAACTCCACCAAGCAGCAAATGTGTAGCTAAACCTCAGGATCCTGGAACTTCCCACTAGGTCAGCACTGAAAACAGGCACACTGGGACATGACAAAACCAGCACACCAGCATGCCCTCCGTCACTCCTCAACATGGGCTGCATCCCTGTTGCAACACCTATTTATTTTCTTACACCAAGCCACAGCTGGGAGACGTAACAGCCCCAAAAAGTGACTTCCCTGCTGGCAGGCAGCAAAATGAAGAGGCCAAGGACCACGCTCCAGCATGCACTAGGGGAAGCAGCTGAGCTGGCTGCAGCAGGCTGAGGCAGTGCAGTCAAGATCAATGCTCTGCATCTCTCTGCAGCAAACTTTAAACATCAGAGAGGTTTACCAAGTTTTTAATCTCACCTAAACACATCAGGGTTGTTTTTTTTTTTGATGTGAGGATGACATAACATCCCTGCGTCCTCACAGAAATCGGGAAGTGCTGATGATTGAAGAGTCTTGCTGCAAAGCTTTACAGGCCACCTTCCTCTTCACCTCGTAGACATAAACTATAGCAACAAAATGTTTCTTGTACCTTTTCCTGGTTGTCCAAAGCTAACACTTCTTAGCTAACCTCCTTCTAGAACTTGGCACAGGATGCGTTTTGACTGTCTAACAACACAGTGTGCATATTAGTCTGACTAGGAGAACCTGCCTCAGCTCACTTGGCTGAAGTCTGGTGGGGAATAATTCATGGATTCAAACCAATAAACAGAATAAAAAAAAGAAGAAAACTAAAGCATCTGCATTTGTCAGAGTTTAACATCTAACTTCCACATCACAATTAGCAGTTCAAAGTATAAATGGTGGAAAACAGCCTTTTTCTCCAATTTTCAAATGTCTCTTGTGAGGACAAGAATGATTGAACATATTGAGGAAAATAACTCAAACTACAGCCTTAAATTCCTGTTCTAGCCCCACAGATAGAATGCAGTATATGTTTTAAGAGCAGCAAACCCAAGATTCTGCCCTGCTAACTGCAGAAAGAACCACCTGCTCTCAGCTCCAGGATATAAATCAACACTTCACGGGTCATACAACAGAGTTTTTGCTACGGGGCAAAATTCAAAGCAGACCGCAGCCACGCAGGACCTTTCCCCTGTAGAGGGATCAAAGAGCAAAAGTAAGTAAACAATCCCTTTGGAATCAAGGGAAGCCTGTACTCTGCTGGGGCGAGCATAAATAAAAATCATATTTTTTCCACCTTACTGGAAAAAAAAAAAATTAAAACCAATCCCTATTGGAGATGAAGCCTTCCAAAACTCATATCAAAGAGCTTAGATTAGCCCTACCATGGCACTGTAGGTTTCATGGACTCCCACTATCTTCTGCTTCAGCACAAATTTAGATCTCATGAGCCCCAGGAAGAAAGGCCTCAAACCTGATGCATTTTCTCGACCAGATCAAGACCTGCATATCTTTAGAAGAGGTGCGATATTCCCATCAGCACCCACAGACAAAATGGAAGGGAAACAGCTAGAAACCTGTTCAATTCCATGGACCACAACCTCCTGGACATTAGGGATACCACTGAAGTTGACATCTCCAGCAGTGCCGGTGTTTTAAGAGACCCTGGAAAAGGACCAAGGACAGACTTGGACAAAGCTGGGAAAGGTTTAAAATCACCACATATTTATTAGGTCCCCTGTTAACTCTGCAGGAAGAAAACTGAAGTCATTCTGCAGTAGCAAAGCGTTCTGGTCCAAGGACGCCAGAGACAGATAAATATGCGTGTGCGTGCACAGACACATATCCAAAACCAATCACCGCTATGTTCAAAAACTGGATTCAGGCACTGAATGAAGCAAATTGTGCAGTTCCACTAAAAAAAAAAAAGTCCTTTTTCTTGACTGATGAGCCTATTAGCAGTGCCACGTGCCTGTGTGACAGAGCTGGGCGTTTTGGCAGCAGATGGCTAAAAACCCACCTTGCAGAGAACACTAACAAATTTTTTATTCCCATCTTTCTTTAGCCTGAGATTTTGATGCATGTGGGTCCCATTTAGTTGTAATCCACCCCTGGCAATAAGCATCATCAACATACACCATGCTTTCCTAAAATAAAGGAAATGAGATGCACATCAATATATTGAAATAATATTTAGACTGAGACATCATCCAACAGGAAGGAAATTCCACATTCCAACAGACAGCACTCTGCATTATCTCGGTCCTCTCTGCCCTGTAGCCCATATGGTCTTCCAGGGAGTTCTCCAGGACCAAAGAATGACAGCAAGCGCTGTCGACAGGCACCTCCCACTGTTCTGTACACCACGTGTATGACAGATCTATTTTTAGAGAATCCTGACCCAGTACGTGACGACTTCCAGTCCCAGGGGACTCAGATAAATACTTGCAGGTGTTGTGGCAATTTACATAAAA
The DNA here is from genome assembly GCF_000710305.1 of Buceros rhinoceros silvestris. Lineage (NCBI taxonomy): Eukaryota > Metazoa > Chordata > Aves > Bucerotiformes > Bucerotidae > Buceros > Buceros rhinoceros. The sequence goes on along the minus strand of NW_010390029.1, from coordinate 5,767 downwards.
GACAAAACATGCCTTTCAAGCTATGTCTCACCATACATCCTGACAGGCAACAGGGCCACCTGCTCTGCCCTCCCTGGTCCCTCAAGCAAAAGCTCCTTGGCTTCCTCTCCTAAGGCAGGCCCTCCCAGGAACCAACCATGTTCCACTTGTCCTCAAACACCTGGGGTCTCTCCTTCAGGAGCCTGACCAGCAGTGACCAGGCAGCTTTCTGACACAGGACTCCAGATGTGGCCTCATTAGGGCAGAGCAGAGTGGGGGGAGAACCTCCATCGACCTGTTGGCCACACTCTTCTTCCTTCACCCCAGGAGACCATTGGCCTTCTTGGCCATGATGGCACATTGCTGGCTCACGGGGAACTTGCTGTCCACAGATCCATCTCTGTAGGGCTGCCTTCCAGCAGGTCACCCCTGACCTGTACTGGTGAGGGGGTAGTTCCTCCCCAGGTGCAGGACTCTATGCTTGCCCTTGTTGAACTCCATTTAGTTCCTCTCTGCCCGACCCTCCAGCCCGTCCAGGTACCTTCCAACCTTAACCATTCTAGGATACCCATGCATTAGTCCTGGAATGCTCCAGTTGGAGAAGCACTATGGAAGAAGCTTTCATCCCTGTAAAAAGAAGATGACAGCAGGAACTAGGCAGGCTTCCCCTGGATCAGACCTATCTGCTCCCTGCTTCCAGATTCACCAGAAGGAGCTGAAATAGTTCTATGTCAGGAACATACAAGTGAAAGCGCCTTTTTTTTTTTTTTTTAAGGGACTAATTAACTCCAGTACTTTACAGCCAACATTGGATGCAGCTGGTTCTCTGTCACACTCCCACAGCTGCCTCCCACTTCCCCGACACTCGAACAGGCTTTGGAAGACATGACAGTACACAACCTTGACAGTCTGCAGCCTTGACTGGATGAGGAATCCCAACCCCAGGCTACAGATGAGTCAGGGATGAAGTAGGATCCTGTGCTGGGCAGGAATGAACCCCTTGAGGTCTTTTCACCCCTACTTTGTACAAAACAGAAGAATCTTGAAAACTAGTTCTGCCTGACCTCTGAAAGCATCCAAAGGCTTATAATAAAAAATTACCTCCGATAACAAACTCGTCCCACCACTTCGAGAACACACAATATTTCATTGCCATTTTTCCTGTGAGCATCACAAGGCACCAGGCAGACAATCACACAAGTGACAGACAAACGGGTAACAGGGTAGATCTGTCTCAAAATGTGGTTGCCAAAAGACGGCAGCCAAAATAAATGTCTGCACCTTCACATACGTGCGGCATGGAGGATCCAGACCACAAGTCAACCACACAGAATCTATTAGATCCACTAGTCTTACAGAACTCCTACACAATTCGAGATGGTGTTTTTACAGAATCATCTCCTCACCTCTGGAGGGCTCTTTATTCATTTTATGACAGATCCCCATATTCTCATTCATGTCTAGTAGAACCTAATCTGAAGTGTGGGGCAGGATGCTCTTCAATGACATCAAAAAGGCATCAGAATCTGGGAATTTGTGAGCACAGTAGGAAAATTAAAGAGACTGTTACCCAACAAACCACCAGCACACAGCTCACACTTCTTGAAATGTTTCTGTGCAGAACTGCAAAGTTTTCAGCTGAGGAGCACTTCGGGTCTCGCCATGCAGACCTCAGTGAGGCACAGCAGTAATTTTCGGCTTCCCTTCAAACGTTTCTAGTGAACAATTTCATGATGTCATTTGCTTAATGTTGCCAAGAATTAGATGAGGGAGAGAGATCCAAAGGACAAAAAAGTTATTGTGGATATTGAGATGTGCTAATTTCTTTAGCGTTCCCTGGTTTTCTGTTCCTGATGTAAATTTACCACACTAGTGTAAAAGTGACCTCAGTAAGAAAGAGGAATCAAGCAAGGTCAGTTATGGATACTACCTCCGGTCTTAATAAATTCAAGAATCTCGTGTAGGTTACTTAACCTTTCTTCCCCAATTTCCCCAGCTAGAAAATGGAAGTATTTTCCCTCCATTCTTTCTTTTGATGTAGTCATTTAAATGCAAGTTCTTTGGAAAAAAAGACTCCATGCAACATCTTGCACAACAAGATCATCACTTTAATTGTAATTCCAAGGCTGTGCAAGTCCCATTTCACTCTTAGCTCCATTTAGTCTACAATGCTGTTATTAAAGCTACATAATAAATAAAAAATAGCAACAAATATGAACAGGAAACTAAATCCCACCAGTTTAAACAACAAGCCAAGTGAAAAGTCAATTTAATTCCTAAATCTCAAGCTTTAATGTTGTCGTGTGGAAGTCACAGCACAGGTGAGCAGATTTTAAACAGACGTAAAACACCAGCAGACAGAAGCAAAGAGACCAAGGCAGACTGGAGCTTCAGCATTCCTGAGTGATTAATACTGACCATGAAGATTTAAAGTGACCTTGTTGCACAAATGGAAACGAGGACAGAAAACAGCACATTTGAAAGCCAACGCTTCCCAGTGAGTAATAACACCCGCTAAAGTTTCAACTGATCCTGTGTCTTACCAAAAATCGTCCTTGATGTAGAAATTTTTCCCATTTGAAAGTAAACTGCTGAAGAGTAAGTGCTCAGATAGGGTATCATCAGCTAGTTCTCGACTAATAAAATACAATTACCTTAAGTTAATTATTATACTGAGCTCATCAGCTGTTTTCAGCTATAAGTAATTATTTTCAGTTGAAGCCGCTCACTGGCTGGAGCCAGTGTTGCAGTATAACCGCTGATCTCTCATCTGGGATTTATTCCAGCTTTCCACCAATCTCGCCTATAGCTCGTGTTATCATCTGAAATATAAGCACGCTCTAATCTGCAAAGCCAGCATAGATTTTCAAGCACAAAAGAACCTCATATTGCTTCCAAGCACCAACCCATTCATGCAGGCACTTAATTGCCAGGTTAGTAAAAGATGAGAGCACAGATGGCCCACAGCTATCACCTAGCAGGTACTTAAGATGAAGTTACACTCAGCTTTCTTTGCTATATTGTCACTTAATGTGAGGTAAGGAAAGCGAAGGCCAGTGCGATAAACTGCTGAAGACACACACTTTTACTGTGCCAACTACAAGATGAACCTGCCTGAAAAAACACACTACTTACCTATAATTGAATGGATCTCAAATAAACAGAGCAGTGATCAAAACAAAGAAACAACCCCCAAACACCCAAGAGAGGCTTGGGGCACCCTGACTACATAACTTCTGGGTCATTTTTGTCCAAGATAAACAACATTTTCCCCTCCTTTTGCCATTCTCCAACACCCACATGAACAGTGCAGGAAGATTTCCTAAAGTGCCTAAGTTTTCCAGCTCAGCTAGGCTGGGTTCAGAGCAGAGTATCACTGGCATGGCCCCAAGAACAGCTTGGCCCACCCCAGTAAACATGCCAAGCGCGGCAACACAAGGAGTGTATCAGAAGAACACTCCCCAGCTCAAAAAGTAGACTGACTTAGGCCCAACGGCCATGTTTTCTTAAGGCTCTCTACTGCTGCTGGGCACTAGCCTGCCTCTCACAGTGTTATGTAGTTTTGAGCCTAACGCTGGCTGGGTTTTCCACAAGCACCTCAGGTGAGGCCTGAGACCCCTTCCTTCACGGGCCGGGACAACAGGCACCTCCAGCACAGCTCCACGAGCACCAGCCTGAAGAGCAGAGCAGGAAGCTGATCCCTGATTCTTGGAGGGGGAAGGAAGCATTTAACTGAACGGACATGGGTCACCACGTGCCAGCTGGCCTCAGACCAAACGGCCTGCTCGATTCATCAGTAGCCAGCAAGTCCTTCCGAGGGTGCTCACAATCACAGCAACCGAAGGAGCCAGAATTAAGAGCAAAGGGAAGAAGGGAGCACAAGCGTGTCCAGCGAACATCTTTTCCTCAGTATCAGCCTAACAAAGGTTGAGATTAATTGAGCTAGGCTACAAGAAGAAACTTCAGTGTGTGCTTTAACTCGCTATCTCCTAACTCATCTCTACTGTCCCTCATAAAACTTCCACCTTAGAAATCTGAGGAATCCACTGTTGAATTTAAGCCCTTGAGCAATACAGAGAGCACACCGGAATTTAAAACATAAGTTTTTAATTTTCAGTCTCAAGACCTACATTTGAGCATTTAAGAATGTTGACTTACTCAATGTTTTGAAGAGGGATGTAAGTAGCAATAAAGGAATGCAGCTGTTTGACAGCCACCACTTCACTGCCCTTCACACCAAGCTACCCCAGTAATGCAACGGCACAGGGACACAGGTAAATCCTGGAATTTCTCTGTCAAAAGGACCCTGTCAGACACCACCTCTGAAATCTGAAGCACTTCCAGAAATGGGCTGTATTGTTTCATTTGTTCTCGAGAGACTCAATAGATACCGTATGTGAACTTCCTCTTGGTGGGTACCTTTGTGTCCTGAACATTCCCAGCTCTAAAAAAGCTCAAGTCTTATGGGGGAGCTGAACTGAACAGGACTAAACCTCTCCCAGGAATCACTGCCACCCTGCAGGTTCTTCTCGCTCTCTACAGCAGCTCAGAGCATCTACCGAACTTCCTTTTCAACGGCCGTGACGTTTTAGACATTCTCGTTTCATAAAGCTTGACATTTTCAACAGATTTTCCATTTAACCATGCCTGTGGCTGTGCACAATCCTCTTAAAAATGAAGCGATGTTTTTATCAGACTCTTAAGCCTAGTGAACACATCTGCCAAGACAAAACCCAAACCAGCAAAATTCCTACTGATACAAATGAAAGCGGAGAATCGGACCTGCACACAGGTGAGCCTGGCATTCGCCCACTGCCACACACCAGATTGTAATTCGACAGCCACATTCGGGCTGATATCACAATCTGCTTTGTGCACCCTGAATTCAAAAGGGAAAAAAAAACAAAAAAAGGCAAAAAAGAGCCACGCACTTATTACACCAGCCACTGATTTTCTGCTAACACCTACCTGTAGAATATTTGAAGACAAATAATGGCCACGTTCCCAAAGCACGTGCAGAAACATCTAATGTTGCCTGTCACAACACTTTAGCTCAGTGATGTGACTGAAGGGAAGGGTCCTTCTCACATCCCTTTATGCAAAGTAAAACTTCTTTGACTTTAAGTTAACAGGACTCTCCCCTGTGACTTCGGTGAACTCTGGGTCACGCTCTACCACATCATTACACCATTACCACACTTAAAATCCGGTTTGGGTCCTTGCAAGCAATTCCTCTTCCTCCCAACATCTACGTCAGGTTGAAATGGAGAGCTTGGGTTTGTCTTGTTTTGTTACCCTTATAAATAAAGGCAGATCCACCAGTTCCCAAATGGTCTAATTCCTCCATTCCGACACACATTCGACTGCCACAGCTGCCCCCATGCTGCGATTTCTGAATACATCTTTGAATCCATCTTTCAGCCTCGCAACAATGCTCCTTTTCAATGCCCATCAGCACCTACCCAGCACGCTCTCTCCAGCCCTGGCCAACCCCGACCGTCTCCCCACAAAGCCCGGTATTTACCAGCCAGGGAGCCAAACCCCATGCTCCCACCCCTGCTCTCCACTTCTCCCTCTCCGCGGGTTTGGGCAAATGCTCGCGCAGTGAATATTCCCAGGCTTCGGGCCAGCTTCGCTGGGAAACCTCCTCTCCCCTCGCCGCCCCGGGTGCTGTGGGAACCTGCGTTCCCCAACACGCCGGCGGTGGGGCCGCCCTCGGGGGAACCCCGCGCCCCTCGCTGCAGGCCGGCCGGCCTGACAAGTCCTTCCCCGGCGAGCCAAAGCCAAA